>NW_022436959.1:27464867-27478963 GCF_009761245.1 Sapajus apella
CTGGGGAGAGATAGCAAGGGGAGAAATGCCAGATGTAGGTGATGGGGAGGAAGGCAGCAAATCACACTGCCATGTGTGTACCTATGCAACCAATTTTGCATGTTCTTCACATGTACCCCCAAACCTAAAATGCAATAAAATAAATGGGAAAATAAAATAATAAAATTGAAAAAAAAAATAAATAATATTAAATAGCAAATGAATCTTAACCTCTATAATTGTTTTCCTATCCGTAAAGGTAAAGTGCATAAAATAATCAAATTTTAAAATAACTTTCAGTGGAGAATCTAGGTAGAAATATTGTTGGCACAAATAAAGGTTGGTTTTCTACTTCTAATGTGTTTAATGTCTTTGTAATTGTTCAGTTCAGAAGTTCACTTAGGATGAAATCTTTATAATGAACTATGAATGATCTTGTTTCCCAACTGTATAATATGTGTAAGTAGGGTCTTTAATTGAGTGGCTTAATGTCTTTAATATTTTTTGATATTACCATGAAGAAATATTCAAAATAAAAATAAGCTTGCAAAGAGCACTGTGACCCCTTCCTCAGTGGATAGTCACACATGAATCAATTTGATAATTAAAAATCCGTTTGAAAGCCACAAATCAGAACACTTTTCCCTTAAATCAGGCCTATTCCCATTCTTTCACACCAATTTGTCCATTGATGTAAAATATGCTGCTTAAATACAGCATCAGGAAATTATTTCTGAAATATGTTTACTCAAGTGCAGCAAGACAATATAATGCATATCCTGTAACTGCCTCTTGTGAAGGAAGGTCAGGTGGAGAAATAAATACAAAATTGTTTGAAAAGAAGAAAAACTACAAAAAAAAAAAAAGGCTAGCAATATTTCGTTAGATGCTTCACGTAAAAACTAGGAGTTTGCCAAAAGAAATTGATGCTTTGAAAACTCATAGCCATGTTTAAGTTTAGTTTTGTTGCCAAAGTTATTTGATAACTTATGGTGAAGTTAGATGTTTAGATTTATGTCAAAATTTTTTTTTTTGCTATTGTGAAAACTGAAAATAAAGAAAGTGAAATATACATTATTGCTCATAAGGGAACAGAATTATATTGGCCATAATAAACAAGTTTTATTTTACACAACTTTTCCATACTAAATATTTTAAATGGGCATTTTAGCTACTTTTAGTCTTTTCAATTAGAAAGTTATAGCCAAGTTTGTGATTCAGGTATGATTAAGTATTGTCATCATAATGAAAAAAGAAGTCTTTTGAACAATTCTTTAGACAGTCCCTTTTAAAGGAAAGTTTATCCAGATAAAAACACATAGAAGATGACCAACACCAAATTGGAACGATTTAACACTTGGTAACTAAACTTGATGTCACCTTTCTCACTAGATCATCTGACTAAATGAGATAAACATGTTTTATTCAAATTACTGCATCAGTGCAATTCAAAAATCTTTTCTAAAATATCCAAGACGGACTAGAGTTGTAGTCCTAGCTCTAACATAGCTTCCTCAAGCATCTTTATAAAAAGCATTAAGAAAGAATTCATAAAGATATTTCCTTGAAGCTAAATGTGGTGAATCTAGACTGGAAATATAGTTGAAACAGTGTTTTCCTAACTGCTGAGTATTAGAATCACCTGAGAAATTTTTAAAATTCTCCATACCATGGTTACACTCAATACCAATTAAATCAGAATGTCTACGAGTGGAAGTGAGTCTTTTTTATTTTATTTTATTTTTTTTAAAGATGCCCGAGTGGATTAAATATGGAGTAAAGGATAGGAACAAACAAGTTAAAACATACCTTGCCTGGCATCAGGAAAAAGTAATGAAACTACCAAACATCTAATAAAAGACTGTATTTGGATGGCATAACCACCACATTTTTTGCAGCATTAAAGTATAAGCTGAGTGACTAAGGAACAAAGTTCCTTCTAAGGGCTTTGATGAAATAAATAAGATGGATTGAAAGTTCACTTTAACTTTGAGTTGTTGACAATTTATTTCATTTTGTCAATTTTTAGGCTAAAAACAGTCCCTTAAGGCTATTTCATACTGGTTATGCTAAATTCCATTTAGAGTCTCCTTCAATCTCCTTTTATGGGTAAAATGAGCCAGTAATAGCATGTTGAACTATATATCGTTTTGCTGTGATTTTTGTCTTGTTACACAAACAATGTAGTGAATCTAATGCGAGGTTTGACAAGTTAGAATACTATCAGAAGAATTAAAAGATAATCAACATGATTAATTCACTATGTTTCAAAAGAGAAGACTGAAATTTCTAGTTTTCAGAATCTTGCATTTCAAAATTATTACCCTTAAAAAGAGAATAATATTATCTGATTGGAATGTCAGAGAAATCATTAAAAAAGGGTATAGTCCAAAATGAAGGGTAAAGCCTAGTGCATTTTCTCTGGTAAATGGGAAACTTGATTGGCTGATGGATCCTAAATCACCAAACCTAATGTATCTTGCAATATATTAATATTTATTTTTATACCATGTATAAATATCACTGTATAGTGTTTCAAGATTGTGTGTGTTTTTAATCACTGTGTTTATCAACACAGGTAAACTGCTAATGCTAAAAATTCACTGGTTTACCAAAATACAGGCTTATTTGTGGGGCCTATCCAGTACAGGGTGATAGAAGAGAGGAGTGCTATGTTACTTTGCTCTGTCATTTAGACCTGCTTTTTTTCATCCATGGTTTCTCCATCTCTACCAAGGGCTTGCTGTCTTCTTCTGGTTCCTCTGTTACCAGCTCTGAGATAAAGGAGACTAAGTGTGGAGAATGGTGGAGAAGTGTGATATGCAGACATTTCTGAACTGTCAAGTTAGCTGACACCTTGCTCTTGAACTTCCTTGCCTTCAGAATGAGAAATAAATTGTGCTAAGTCACCCAATCTGTAATATACTATAGCAGCCTCAGAAGACTAAAACAGTCATAGACCCTTCTGTCTGATTTCTATTGATCAGAATTCAGTCACATGACCTGGCTTGAAAAAGACTGGGAAATTACTCTAACTTTTAAAAGAGGAGAAATGTGGATTCTGCCCTCTTGATCAATAAATACCTTTTTTTCCATTTCTTCTTTCTATGGGACACTGAAAGCCTCTCTCCAAGGGATTCAACACAAAGTCTAAGATTTCTAGGCAATATAACATATTATTCATTATTCTCTTTGATCTTGTCTTTGACCTGGAAGATTTTTTTTTCCTTCTGTTATCTTCTTGTCTCTGTCTTTAGTAAGCATTTTAATCCTGCATAACTTTTTCAGACTGGTTCC
Organism: Sapajus apella; assembly: GCF_009761245.1. Lineage (NCBI taxonomy): Eukaryota > Metazoa > Chordata > Mammalia > Primates > Cebidae > Sapajus > Sapajus apella. The sequence continues at coordinate 27,468,144 of NW_022436959.1, forward strand.
TATGGAATCAAACTTGATTCCAAAGGTTGTGTTACAGATTGAATAATAAAAGGCAATAAAATTCCCTAAAGTATTGATAGGCTCTTAATCTATGCAGTCCACAATATTCTCTTGATATATTTCTTTGCCTTCTCACCTCTAAGTTTCTCTTTTTTAGCTTACTGGCACACCCACACCCTTAGTCTAAACATGTTCCAGATCTGAGTTAAGTAGGAAAACTTACAAAAGGATTTTTAAATTCTTATAAAGAATTGGAGTCCAGGCAAGTACTTCACAACCTGAATAAACCCAAGTTTCTGGGTTTTTTTCTATTCCTTTTCATTTAATGTTTCCTATTCTTTTCTAAACTTATCTTTTTAGGTAATACATTGTTCAGCATAGTAAATAACCATATCCAAAAGATATCAACATTTTTTAACCTACCTCCTTTCTTAAAGGTAGATCTCAGGAGACATATCTTCTCTCTTCTACTAGTTTTTAAATGTTTGACACTGAATAACACAGATATATAGCTGTCCATCCTGTCTGTTCCTTCACTACCTACCTCCAGTCTGATAAGCCAGTAATTAAATGTTGGAAATTTCAGTTGCAAAAGCAGCTTTTAATATCTTTATTAAATTAAATCACACTAACCATTGAAATAATCAGCCTCAGAATGCTGAGTTCCTTTGACATTCACATCACCATCTACTACGTGTTAGCTGTGGCAAGGAGAAATGGGAAGTTTGTTCTCTGTTCCATGTAGTCACTCAGGTACCCAGACCCTTCCATATTTTGATACTGTTATCATAAAGGCTCAGGGTATTCCCATTGGAGTCTTTACCTCAAACAATCAGACAAGGAAAAGGATATGGAGAGTGGGCACTAGAAGAAGTGAACATCACTTTTGCCCACATTCTTTTATCTAGAACTCAGTCATATGGCTTTACCTAACCTCAAGAGGGTTGTACAATGATCTCCAGTAACATTTCCTGGAAGAATAAGTGAAACACAAATACTGCTCAGCTGTATCATTATCTCCCTCAATTATCATATATTTCAAAGGATTGTTTCATTTAAAGATAAAGTAATATACAATTAGGCCTATTTAATTTACTCACTAAAGCACCATGCATACAATTCATTTTTACTACCATTGGCCTAAACCTAGGTTTACCAGATAAAATAAAGGATTCCCAATTAAACCTGAATTTCAGGTACACCTAGATAATTTTTAGTATAGGTGTTCTCCAAAATTGCATGTGTCAAACTTATACAAAAAAAAAAAATCTTTGTTTATCCAGATTTTAAATGTTACTGAATATCTTTCTTGACTGTATTGCCTAATCTGTTAATCCCAGCCTGAACAATTTTATTTTCATTATTTTGAAGCATGCTCAAAGATGTCAATATGAATGTCAAGTGTAAATATCATATGTTTTCCTTCAATTACCTTTAAACAAACACTGCTTCAAGCAAAAGGTATAGTGTTGACTAATATATGCTATTTAAATCTAATTTATGTATGCCTAGAATTGTTATTTATAACCAGTCTTTAGTGTGATATGACTTGATATTTTAATTAAATTTCAGTACAAACCCCTTAAAATAATATTATGCTACTTTTATTTCAATATATGTGTTCTCCTTTGTTATGGGAAAATTTGCAGAGAAGTGCAAATTACCAGGCTTAAGATAAATTAAGAAGCACTGACACCTTCACTGATCTTCATACCAAGAGCTGCCCATAAAGTGGTGCTGCCAAGATTGGATTGCTCCTGCATGCTCCCTCAGTGATTTTTATATTTTAATAAGACTGTTCATTATAGTTAGCTCCGTGTGTTGGAGCCATTAGATATTTATGGGGAATAGCGTATCATTATCTCAGTTGCATTCTGAGCCATTTGAGATGCTTTTAAGTTAGGGTGATATTTTCCCTGTCTCAATTTTACACACACTAGTGCCTATGTGCCTGTTCAGCTTATTTCTGTGTTTAGGTTCTTTGATTCTATTTTTCAACTTTATTGTGTTAAAGTGGCTGATGAACAGTGTCGCTGACTGGTAGATAGGAGTAGCCTCAAATTCAGCTAATTCAAAAATTTACTCTCTTAAGAGAGGGGCTGACGTTCTAAGTCCTTTATTTATTCTCTCACTCATCTAAAATTCCATCAGGGAATGTTCACACGCATCCCCTTATCTCTTCAAATTTACCATTAGGGATCTAAGAATGGAAATGATGATTTTGACATTACATGACCATAAGAAGCAAGGATGTTAATAGGAATTCTTAGTGCTTATAAAGGCAAAAAGCAAACACAACACACACTTGAAAATTATTAGTGAACAATCAAACTAAAGGTAGCTGTAGTACAACTGAGTAATTTTCAGTGTTGACATGTGAACCTATAGAAGATTCTAAGTAATATTTGTGATTTTCATGTAATAAAGTATATATTAAGTTTAGATTGGGATTTAGCAAATCTGTATTGTTATTCTTGTAACTGTATTCAAGTTTGGGTTGGGGGTGGATAAAGATGATACAGCAAAATCCTTTTCTCTCTCTTATTTGTTATTTGTTTATATTAAAATTATCTGAATTGTTTTAAATTTTTTATTTGCTACCCTATCTGGTGTGGCTAGCATTCGCATCAAATCCAGAAGTTTTCAAACTCATACATATTATTTTATTTCATATTCCTTATGTTTACTGTGATAGTAGCCTAGAATTGTTTATTTAGTAAAGATTTGTTGCACATATACTATTTCCACATGAGTACTAGGAATCCATGTATAAAATATAGAATTAATCTCTATCCCAACGACTTCACAAACAAGTACATATGTGCATGTGTAATCATTCCTCTTATTTACTACTATATTGCCAGTGAGAGAAGTTCTAGAGCATTGATTTTATCCACAGTTAAAATTCTCATCTTCCTCAAATTCAGATCTTGAAGTAGGATTACTAAGTTCTGTAGTTGCCAAATACATAACCAGAAAAACAGTATTACTTTTTGAATTGAATATCATTTTGTAATAGGCATTATGAAACTAAAAGAAAATGTCACAATTCCAAAAGACTGTCATACAAGCAATATATTTCGTTTTCCAGTAATTAACTGTATTCCTCTGATGTGGTTCACCTGACTGGACAGTGAAAGCTTTGTCATGGTTTTTGCAATCCAGTTTTATTTGGGAGTTAGTAAGGAATAAAATAGTCTGATATTTTAACTCTGTTTGTTTGGACTTAAATTGTTATGTGCCAATATTATATGCAGCAATTATTTCATAGAAAAATGAAACCTCAACACAAATCTGTAGTCCTAACTGTGGAAGAAGATAATGGGTCTAAATACAGAGCCAGAGTAGTTTCTGGAGGAAGAAATCAAGACAGAGTTATTTCAAACAGATGGGCCATGGGGCTTTGGAAACTGATATACTGGCCAGGCACAGAGTCAGTATGGATGGAGAGAGTAGAAAAGAGCCCCAAACTATAACTTGTATAAAGCTACATTCTATTCCTTTATTCTGCGCTATTTTTCATCATGATATTTACCGCTATCCACATTATTTCATACCTTTATTTTACTCAAGAAATATTTGTCAGGACTCCTTAAACCTTCCCTGGGACCTAGGATAAAATGAGAGAACATAAAAGTCTCTCTTCATGAAGCTTCCATTCTGGTTTCTGCATTTATTGTCCCAACATAACAGAATTTCTGTCAAAGTAAGGACTGTGGTTCTGTTTCCAATATGTTGTGTATAAACACATTTGCAATCCAACCATTGTATAGTAGGTGCTCAATATATTTTGTTGAATTAATAAATAGAGGCCTTTGGGTACATGGAGCAGGGGAGTGGTTCTAGATACTCAAGTATGTTGAGAGTAGTTTATTTCTACCACAGAAGACTGGGAGGCAACAAGGCTATAACAATGATATCAAATATAACGGTAGCCCATGGAATATGTCAGAAATTCCAGCCATGTACTGCTTTCTTTATGTGTGTGTTGAAAGAAAGGATTTTTTACACTAGGATGTAAGTTCTAGTAATGAAAGCTGGTTAGGAAGAGCTATTGTTATCTTGTATCCCAGCTATGCAGTTAGACTGATGTTCCTATGAAAATTGTCTATTTACAAAATGACGATGTTTATCTTGTCTGTAGGACTATGGGAGTAAATTTACATCTAAAACCACACTTTCCACTTCAAATACCCTTTTTCAGGAAGACCTGGGCCTATGGTTTCTTACAAACTGAATCAGCTCTTTGGGAAATAATCCTTCTTTACCATGGCAAGGGTGACATTGATAAAGAGAATGAAAATGATAAATCTATAAACCCTGGTCTTTACGTGCAGGAGAAGAAAAATGCAACCAAGAAAAGAATCACTACCATAAGATGGACAGAGAAGAAAGGTGGAAAAATGATTTAAGTAAGAATTAATGGCAAAGATTTTAAATGTAGTTTAAAAATTCAGTTAACACAACTGTTTGAAGATTAAGAAGTGAGGAGACAGGGGATTCAGGTACGCTGACGACCGATTATATCCCTGACAGTATGCTAGCCATTCCAAGTGCACAAACACATTTCACAGCCACTGAGGTGATTATTACCCTCCAAAATAGTGACTAAAAAATGTGGTACAGATCCTTACTATAACTTGCCTCAGGCCACATGTCTAGTTAGAATTGCAATCCTGTGCAGTCAAATGACTCCTAAGCCCACATACACCATTTGATATTTTGGTATTAATATAAAATATGAATATAAAATAAATTACACATCTCTGGGTCATAGTAATTTGTTGACACCTAATAAAAGGTTTCTAAGCCTCATGAAAGTATTTTAAAATAAATCTGATACATATGACCTTCAATATATTTTCTTTGATCCTAATTTAGTACGTCTAGAATCACTTGAAAGCCATGTGTGCAAAACACAGGCAAGCCACCTCCCTAAAATTAATTACGGGCTGTGTTTAAATCATCGTCTATTTTGCAAATCAGGAGAAATTAGATTAACAAGAACTGTGCAGGGCCCCAATCTATAGTACTTGAAAAATTCTGAAATACTGCCAGAAAAGTGGTGAAATATAGCTGTAGTGATTAAGATTAATATTCAGATACAATTCTCTAGCTGGCAAGTTGTTAAAACATTGAAGTAAAGTACCAGAATGGATGTAAAACTCCAATTCTGGAGAACTTTTACAAAGTTACATTAATATTTGAGTGATAATTTTTGATGTTGTGTTTCACTAAATTATTTTTAACTTTGCCTTATGCTTGTACTTCTATATTTAACCTACAACTGGAACCCAGGTGTGGTGGCTGACGCCTATAATCCTAGCACTTTGGGAGGCTGAGGCAGGAGGATCACCTGAGGTTGGGAGTTCAAGACCAGCCTCACCAACATGGAGAAACCCTGTCTCTACTAAAAATACAAAATTGGCTGGGCATGCTAGCGCATGCCTGTAATCCCAACTACTTGGGGGGCTGAGGCAGGAGAATAGCTTGAACCCAGGAGACAGAGGTTGCGGTGAGCCAAGATTGCAGCATTGCACTCCATCCTGGGCAACAAGAATGAAAACTCACTCTCAAGAAAAAAAAATTAATCTACCAGAGACTTCACGTTCTGTTTTATTATTGTTCCTATCTATTCTCACTGCCATAACAGTAGGTCTAACACCCTGGTAAGCTGGATAATTTTCCTTCTGGTTTCTGACCCTCATCTCTCCATCTCCTGCTTTCCTCCCATTCTTTCCACATCACATAAGCATAAGATGGTTGCTCTGAAATCTTGGTTTTTATCAAGTTACTCCACTGCTATAAAAACTAATATCTTCTCACTGTTTATAGCTATTGTTGTGCAAGGTATTTGGTGAGAACAGAGAAAACTCAACAAGAAGTCAGTGCTCAAAGAACTGAAACAATGCTGGGTTAAGCAAAGCTAAAGAAGAATAGAAATTTTACTCTATGGAGTCTCAGTACCTTTAAAAGGACAAAATATGTAGAAATATCTCATTTGATTTTGCTGAGGGAGCCTTCATTCAAAAATACCTTCTGTATTTCCAAGAAGTTATGATGTTTCATGGGGCAGAATGTTGGTTTATACAATTTTATAATTTGGTATTTAAAATCATATCTGTCCAGTTATGCCAAACGAGACTCCTGTGATCCAATTTGTTCTTTACCATCTTGTCCTTTGAATACACTTGATAATATCCCACTTCCTTCTTTTGCATATATAATTTAATCTGCCTAGAATACTTATTCATTATCAATTCTAACTGTCTTTAAATTCTTACCTGAATGCATTTTTCTTTATGTAGCCTTTCCCAAATGGTCCTGTTGTGCCATTCTCTTTCCTAAACACTATAAACACTACATATATAAACCTCATGGCTATGTATGTATTTACATCTGAGATATGCTAAATATCTTGATTTTATCAACCGTAAATATTTTCTATATTCATTATCGTTTAGTATGTATTTTTAGATTTCAATAACTGAAGTCAAATTTGACATAAAAATTTTATCCAAGGCAAATTTTTCTATTAGTGCTAGCTAAGTGATGTTATGACATCATTCCAGCTAAAAATTAAAACCGTATTACTTACACCAATCAATGTTACAGAGGGAATATTTTAAAGTGCTTCAAAAAAGTATCAATGATTACTATCCCAGATTACATCCTGACCTTTTTTTGACATCTGAAACAATTTACACATACTACAAACATAGATTGTACAGAATTTGCCTACCGTGGTAGTGAATTTTGCCTAGTCAAAAAAACTTTTTCCTACTTGCTATAAAAAAATAACTCTAGACATATGGGGTATTTATGCAAAAATTTTGCAAAAATGGTTTTATAAGGACAAAACATATACACGAATATTCAACACTAGTAATGATTACAAAGCTTTAAAATTAAAAGTATTTATATACCTTATATATGTATACCTGATATTTGTATGTATTTTAAAAATATACATATATATTCTTAAAAATTATGTTAAAAAGTTAGTATACCAGTTGTCTACACTGTTTTATCTGCAGTTTACAGTCCGAAACAAAATTTATTAGTGAAGGAGATCAACTAAAACAATTCTTTGTAAATAACGTGCAATATTAACAAGACTATAATGGAATTTGAGGATTCTAGAATTTTAATAATAAAGATATAATTTATACATTTTCTTAATTGGGGCACACTGTGTTAACACTCTCTAAGATAGTTTCCATCACTTACAAAGAACAGCAGATTTATAGAAAATCTGGGAGCTGATGCAGGTGCAGTACACTGATACTCAACCCCATTGTCAGTTTGTTAAGCGTCATAAGTTGACATGTTTGATTGCCGATACCTTGCCTCCATTGAACAGAAATGACATTTAAAACTCCAAAGTAATATCTAAATCTTTGTGACTCTTTGTCTGTTGTCACAAGCTCAAGTTTGCTTAATCCTGCAAAATTTTCAGGTATCCATTTTGCTTTTCCATTTCATCTAAACATAATTAGTTTTCCACATCCACTTTGGCACATGATTCGGTGAGCACATATTCCAAGGCTGTATCAAAAGTCTCCCATAAACCAGTGATTACAATATCTCTAAAACATCTTGCCTATGTGGCATTTATCTGTGATATCTATTTCTTATTTAACCAAATGGAAGCAGCTTGTCAAGCACAAATGCCCTATTTCTGAGATCTTTGCCCTTTCAAACAGCATCTCCAGTCCCCTTTCCAAGCTGTTCACACATTAAAAGTCTCTTTTCATAATGTAGTTGTATCCCACAACAGGCTTTTAAAAACTATGAAGGTGGGTTCTGGGGGACGATCCAAGATGGCCGTTTAGGAACAGCTCAGGATTGCAGCTCCCAGTGAAAGCGCAGAGGGTGAGTGGACGCCGCGTTTTTATTGCCCGCAGACTAGGAAATTCCCAGGCGGAGGTGCTCCACGCTCGCCAGCGCGGCTGTTTCGGCCCGCACGGCTATGCCGGCCAGCGCCGCTGCTTTGCCCTGCGCGACTGCTTTGTTGGCGCCCCAGAGCCGCGGTTCTTAGTACAAAAAACACCGGTCCGGGGGCCCTTTTGGCTGGCCACTGGAGCCACGGGAAGTCGCCCATACGCCAGTACAAAAAGGGGACTGAGCAGAGAACCAGGACAGTAGATTCCAGGGCAAAAAAAAAGAAAAAAAAAAAAAAAAAAAAAAAAAAAACGCCACAAACCTCAGTGCCGCTGTTTAAGCCAGTGCAGTGAGTGGCCGCAGGGGAAAACAAACAGACCCCAGCGCCTCTTCAACAGGCGACTGGAACACCAACTTAAAAAAGGCTCTGAGGCAGAGAGCCAGGGGATCAGGCTCAGCTGGTCCCACCCCCACAAAAGAACAGCAACCAGAAACTCTGGATTGAGAGTTTCACAGCAAGTGCAGCTGAACCCGGGACGGTCCAGCTCTGTGGGGGAGGGGCATCCGCCATTACCGAGGCAGCCCGCCATTGCCAAGGCAACCCGCCATTGCTGAGGCAGCCCGCCGTTGCCAAGGCAACGGGCCACAGCAGAGACTCCGCCCCAACAGAGGCGGGGCACCATCACCAAAGCAGTTCTAACTACACCCATATAAACAGGACTACAGGGAAGTTCACTCGTCAGCGGGGCGGAGCCCACAGCAGCTCAGCAAAGCTGCTATAGGCCGACAGTGACTCGGCTGCCTCCTTGCTGGGCTGGGCAGGTCTGAAGGAAAAAAAAAAAAAAAAAGAAGGCGGCAGCATAACAGAAACTCATAAATAAAGCCCTAAATCCCTGGGACAGAGCACCTGGGAACAAAAAGCAGTTTATGAGTTCTGCTGCAACAGACCTAAAAGTACCTGCCCAGCAGCTCTGAATGAACAACAACAGAGCTCACAGCTCACCATTTGAGCTCCTATAAAGAAGAGACCGTCTCCTCAAGCAGCTCCCTGACCCCTATATATCCAAAAAGACACCTCATAAAAGAGAGATCAGATTGACACTAGGCGGGTATCCTTCTGGGACAAAGATAGCAGAAGAAGAAAACTGGTAACAACCCTTGCTGTTCAGCAGCTGCTGCAGGTGAACCCCACGCAAGCAGGGCCTGGAGTGAACCTCAGCAGACCTACAGCAGAGGGGCCAGACTGTCAGAAGGAAAACCAAGGAACAGAAATAACCTCATCAACAACAAACAGAACGTCAATCTGAAAGATTTGAGACCCAATCTGAAAGCCAGCAACTACAAAGTCGACAGGTGGATAAATCCTTAAAGATGGGAAGAAACCAGCGCAAAAAGGATGAAAACACCCGAAACCAGAACACCTCTCCTCCTACAAGGGATCACAACTCCTCACCAGCAAGGGAACAAGGTTGGATGGAGAAGGAGTGTGATGAAATGACAGAATCAGACTTCAGAAGGTGGGTAGTAAGAAACTTCTGTGAACTTAAAGAACATGTTCTAACCAAATGCAAAGAAACTAAGAACCTTGAAAAAAGATTTGACGAAATGCTAACAAGAATGGACAAAATAGAAAGGAATATAAGTGAATTGATGGAGCTGAAAAACGCAACACGAGAACTTCGTTAAGCATGCACAAGTATCAACAGCCGAATTGACCAAGCAGAAGAAAGGATATCAGAGGTCGAAGATCAACTCAATGAAATAAAATGGGAAGGCAAGACTGGAGAAAAAAGGGTAAAAAGGAATGAACAAAGTCTCCAAGAAATGTGGGACTATGTGAAACGACCTAATCTACCTTTGATAGGCGTACCTGAATGCGATGAAGAGAATGAATCCAAGCTGGAAAATACTCTTCAGGATATTATCCAGGAAAACTTCCCCAACCCAGCAAGGCAGGCAAACATTCAAGTCCAGGAAATACAGAGAACACCACAAAGATATTCGTCAAGAAGAGCAACCCCAAGGCACATAATCGTCAGATTCACCAGGGTTGAAATGAAGGAGAAAATACTAAGGGCAGCCAGAAAGAAAGATCGGGTTACCCATAAAGGGATGCCCATCAGACTCACAGCAGATCTCTCAGCAGAAACCCTACAAGCCAGAAGAGAATGGGGGCCAATATTCAACATACTTAAAGAAAAGAACTTTCAACCCAGAACCTCCTATCCAGCCAAACTAAGTTTCATAAGTGAAGGAAAAATAAAATCCTTTGGGAACATGCAAGTACTAAGAGATTTTGTCACCACCAGGCCAGCTCTACAAGAGCTCTTGAAAGAGGCTCTACACATATAAAGGAACAACAAGTACCAGCTCAACTAAAGGGCAAAACAGCCAGCTAGCACCAAAATGGCACTATCAAATTCACACATAACAATATTAACCCTAAATGTAAATGGACAGAATGCCCCAAACAAAAGACACAGACTGGCAAATTGGATAAAAAGACAAAACCCATCGGTGTGCTATATCCAGGAAACCCATCTCACATGCAAGGATACACAAAGGCTCAAAATAAAGGGATAGAGGAAGATTTACCAACCAAATGGAGAGCAAAAAAAAGCAGGAATTGCAATTCTCATCTCTGATAAATTAGACTTTAAAGCAACAAAGATCATAAGAGACAAAGAGGGACATTACATAATGGTAAAAGGATCAATGCAACAAGAAGAGCTAACGATCCTAAATATATATGCACCCAATACAGGAGCACCCAGATACATAAGGCAAGTTCTTAATGACTTACAAAGAGACATAGACTCCCACACAATAATAGTGGGAGACTTTAACACCCCATTGTCAACATTAGACAGATCAACCAGACAGAAAATTAACAAGGATATCCAGGACTTGAACTCAGACCTGGACCAAGCAAACCT
>NW_022436959.1:27479363-27671395 GCF_009761245.1 Sapajus apella
TGAAATAAAATGGGAAGGCAAGACTGGAGAAAAAAGGGTAAAAAGGAATGAACAAAGTCTCCAAGAAATGTGGGACTATGTGAAAAGACCTAATCTACGTTTGATAGGCATACCTGAATGCGATGAAGAGAATGAATCCAAGCTGGAAAATACTCTTCAGGATATTATCTAGGAAAACTTCCCCAACCTAGTAAGGCAGGCAAACATTCAAGTCCAGGTAATAAAGAGAACACCACAAAGATATTCATCAAGAAGAGCAACCCCAAAGCACATAATCATCAGATTCACCAGGGTTGAAATGAAGGAGAAAATACTAAGGGCAGCCAGAGAGAAAGGTCGGGTTACCCACAAAGGGAAGCCCATCAGGCTCACAGATCTCTCAGCAGAAACCCTACAAGCCAGAAGAGAGTGGGGGCCAATATTCAACATCCTTAAAGAATAGAACTTTCAACCCAGAATCTCCTATGCAGCCAAACTAAGCTTCATAAGTGAAGGAAAAATAAAATCCTTTGGGAACATGCAAGTACTCAGAGATTTCATCACCACCACGCCAGCTCAACAAGAGCTCCTGAAAGAGGCTCTACACATATAAAGGAACAACAAGTACCAGCTCAACTAAAGGGCAAAACACCCAGCTAGCACCAAAATGGCACTATCAAATTCGCACATAACAATATTAACCCTAAATATAAATGGACAAAATGCCACAAACAAAAGACACAGACTGGCAAATTGGATAAAAAGCCAAAACCCATTGGTGTGCTGCATCCAGGAAACCCATCTCACATGCAAGGATACACAAAGGCTCAAAATAAAGGGATGGAGGAAGATTTACCAACCAAATGGAGAGCAAAAAAAAGCAGGAGTTGCAATTCTCATCTCTGATAAATTAGACTTTAAACAACAAAGATCATAAGAGACAAAGAAGGACATTACATAATGGTAAAAGGATCAATGAAACAAGAAGAGCTAACGATCCTAAATATATACACACCCAATACAGGAGCACCAAGATATATAAGCAATTTCTTAATGACTTACAAAGAGAGTTAGACTCCCACACAATAATAGTGGGAGACTTAAACATCCTGTTGTCAATATTAGATCAACCAGACAGAAAATCAACAAGGATATCCAGGACTTGAACTCAGACCTGGACCAAGCAAACCTAATAGACATTTACAGAACTCTCCACCCCAAATCCACAGAATATACATTCTTCTCAGCACCACATCACACCTACTCTAAAATTGACCACATAATTGGGAGTAAATCACTCCTCAGCAAATGCAAAAAAACGGAAATCGTAACAAACAGTCTCTCAGACCACAGTGCAATCAAGTTAGAACTCAGAATTCAAAAACTAACCCAGGACCACACAGCTTCATGGAAACTGAACAACTTGCTCTTGAATGTTGACTGGATAAACAATGAAATGAAGGCAGAAATAAAGATGTTCTTCGAAACCAACGAGAATGAAGACACAACATACCAGAATCTCTGGGACACATTTAAAGCAGTCTCTAGAGGAAAATATATAGCAATAAGTGCCCACATGAGAAGCAAGGAGAGATCAAAAATTGACGCCCTATCGTCAAAACTGAAAGAGCTAGAGGAGCAAGATCAAAAAACCTCAAAGTCTAGCAGAAGACAAGAAATAGCTAAGATCAGAGCAGAACTGAAGGAGATAGAGACACAAAAAAACCCTTCAAAAAATCAATAAATCCAGGAGCTGGTTTTTTGAAAAGATCAACAAAATAGACAGACCAATAGCCAGATTAATAAAAGAAAAAAGAGAGAATAACCAAATTGATGCAATAAAAAACGATAAAGGGGATATCACCACAGATTCCAAAGAAATTCAAACCATCATCAGAGATTATTACAAACAACTCTATGCACACAAACTAACAAACCTGGAAGAAATGGATAAATTCCTGGACACTTGCCTCCTGCCAAGCCTAAACCAGGAAGAAGCCAAAACCCTGAACAGACCCATAACAAGGTCTGAAGTTGAGGCAGCAATTAAGAGCTTACCACCCAAAAAAAGCCCAGGTCCAGATGGGTTCACAGCTGAATTCTACCAGACATACAAAGAGGAGCTGGTACCATTTCTTCTGAAATTATTCCAAACAATACAAAAAGAGGGAATTCTTCCCAAATCATTTTATGACACCAACATCATCCTGATTCCAAAACCCGGCAGAGACTCAACAGGAAAAGAAAACTACAGGCCAATATCCATGATGAACATAGATGCAAAAATCTTCAATAAAATACTGACAAGCCGATTGCAACAGCACATCAAAAAGCTTATCCACCATGATCAAGTAGGCTTCATCCCGGGGATGCAAGGCTGGTTCAACATACGCAAGTCTATAAACGTAATTCACCACATAAACAGAACCAAAGACAAAAACCACATGATTATCTCAATTGATGCAGAGAAGGCCTTTGACAAAATTCAACAGCCCTTTATGCTAAAAACACTCAATAAGCTAGGTATCGATAGAACGTATCTCAAAATAATAAAAGCTATTTATGACAAACCAACAGCCAATATCATACTGAATGGGCAAAAACTGGAAGCATTCCCCTTGAAATGTGGCACCAGACAAGGATGCCCTCTCTCACCACTGCTATTCAATATAGTATTAGAAGTTCTAGCCAGAACCATCAGGCAAGAAAAAGAAATAAAGGGCATTCAAATAGGAAAGGAGGAAGTCAAATTGTCTCTATTTGCAGACGACATGATTGTATATCTAGAAGACCCCATCGTCTCAGCCCCAAACCTCCTGAAACTGATAAGCAAGTTCAGCAAAGTCTCAGGATACAAAATCAATGTGCAAAAATCACATGCATTCCTATACACCAATAACAGACTTAAAGAGAGCCAAATCAAGAACAAACTTCCATTCACAATTGCCACAAAGAGAATAAAATACCTAGGAATACAACTAATAAGGAATGTAAAGGACCTCTTCAAGGAGACTACAAGCCACTGCTCAACGAAATAAGAGAGGACACAAACAGATGGAGAAACATTCCATGTTCATGGTTAGGAAGAATCAATATCGGGAAAATGGCCATACTGCCCAAAGTAATTTACAGATTCAATGCTATCCCCATCAAGTTACCAATGACCTTCTTCGCAGAACTGGAAAAAATCACCTTAAACTTCATATGGAACCAAAAGAGAGCCCGCATAGCCAAGTCAATTCTAAGCAAAAAGAACAAAGTGGGGGGCATCACACTACCAGACTTCAAACTATACTACAAGGCTACAGTAATCAAAACAGCATGGTACTGGTACAAAAACAGAGATATAGACCAATGGAACAGAACAGAGGTCTCGGAGGCAACACAACATATCTACAACCATCTGATCTTTGACAAACCAGACAAAAACAAGCAATGGGGAAAGGATTCCCTGTTCAATAAATGATGTTGGGAAAGCTGGCTAGCCATGTGCAGAAAGCAGAAACTGGACCTCTTCCTGACACCTTACACTAAAATTAACTCCAGATGGATTAAAGACTTAAACATAAGACCTAACACCATGAAAACCCTAGAAGAAAATCTAGGCAATACCATTCAGGACGTAGGTGTAGGCAAGGACTTCCTGACCAAAACACCAAAAGCATTGACAACAAAAGCCAAAATAGACAAATGGGACCTAATCAAACTCTACAGCTTCTGCACAGCAAAAGAAACAATCATTAGAGTGAATCGGCAACCAACAGATTGGGAAAAAATTTTTGCAGTTTACCCATCTGATAAAGGGCTGATATCCAAAATTTACAAAGAACTAAAGCAGATTTACAAGAAAAAAACTAACAAGCCCATTCAAAAGTGGGCAAAGGATATGAACAGACACTTTACAAAAGAAGACATACGTGAGGCCAACAAACGTATGAAAAAATGCTCATCATCACTGGTCATCAGAGAAATGCAAATCAAAACTACATTGAGATACCATCTCACGCCAGTTAGAATGGCGATCATTAAAAAATCTGGAGACAACAGATGCTGGAGAGGATGTGGAGAAATAGGAACACTTTTGCACTGTTGGTGGGAGTGTAAATTAGTTCAACCATTGTGGAAGACAGTGTGGCGATTCCTCAAGGACATAGAAATAGAAATTGCATTTGACCCAGCAATCCCATTACTGGGTATATATCCAAAGGATTACAAATCGTTCTACTGTAAGGACACGTGTACACGAATGTTCATTGCAGCACTGTTTACAATAGCAAAGACCTGGAACCAACCCAAATGCCCATCAACGATAGACTGGATAGGGAAAATGTGGCACATATACACCATGGAATATTATGCAGCCATCAAAAACGATGAGTTTGGGTCCTTTGTAGGGACATGGTTGAACCTGGAAACCATCATTCTCAGCAAACTGACAGAAGAGCAGAAGATCAAACACCGCATGTTCTCACTCATAGGCAGGTGTTGAACAATGAGAACACATGGACACAGGGAGGGGAGCACTACACACTGGGGTCAGTTGGGGGGAAATAGGGGAGGGACGGTGGGGGGTGGGAAGCTGGGGAGAGATAGCAAGGGGAGAAATGCCAGATGTAGGTGATGGGGAGGAAGGCAGCAAATCACACTGCCACGTGTGTTCCTATGCAACAATTTTGCATGTTCTTCACATGTACCCCAAAACCTAAAATGCAATAAAATAAATAAATGGGAAAACAAAACAAAACAAAACAAAACAAAAAAAAAACTATGAACATACTTATTGGTGTGAGAGCTAGAATTTGCTTTTCTTTCAGTAATTGTCAAAATGCTTCACAGATACATCTAATGACAGCTACAGGAAATACTTTTTTTTTTTCAGTTTCAGATATGGCAAGCTTAGCGCTCTTATACTTCATCTTTCCAACCTCAGTTTTCTCATCTATAAAATGCAAATATCTATATTATGTGACTAAGTTCACTACTGAATAAGATAATGCAGATATAAAATAAGTGCTATTATTCCTAATATTATGGACAATATGTAAATTATGTCTCATATTAAAAATCTTATAAGAAATTGCTTACTGTATTTGTTTCAATATAGAATACATATAAAATAAGCACTTAATATTAATTTTGGTGGGAGCATGGTATTGATTAATCAACAAGTATTTTATTGACCTCTTGTGGTACTCCAGGAGCCATGCTAAGTGTTGAGTGTAAAATCATGGGAAAATTCTAGTGGAAGAGAAATACAATAGTATACAAAAACTGTGAGCTTTATGTAAATGACAACTAGTGTATATTAAATATTTTCTAGAAGTGAAGGCTATGCTAAGCATTTCAAATACATTACCATATTTATATTAACATAGTCAAATGTGAGCAAAATGTGATTTACCCATTAATGCTACATTTACAGTTATCGTGCTTACAATAAAATAAAGCTGGCTTTTGTTTCAAATAAACCTACAATAAGGCCAATTAATGGACTAATGTCATTCACTTTGGCAATCACTAAAAATCATTGTCTACACATGATATATATTAGTACCACAGTAAGTGCCTAAATTTTCCTATGACCTCACGTCTATGCATTTGCAGTATCAGCACAACAGACCATGGATCAGACACCCTCATTGTTCGCTGATAACCATTTAAACCAAATACGTTCTCTTTCTGTCATTAGATAGTTTTTGTGAGAAACTGTAGTAAAAATAAATAAAAATAAATAAATAAATAACTACCATCATGGAAGACAGTGTGGCAATTCCTCAAGGACCTAGAAATGGAAATTCCATTTGACCCAGCAATCCCATTATTGGGTATATATCCAAAGGATTGTAAATTGTTCTACTATAAGGACACATGCACATGAATGTTCGTTGCAGCACTATTTACAATAGCAAAGACCTGGAACCAACCCATATTCCCACTGATAATAGACAGGACAGGGAAAATGTGGCACATATACACCAATGAGTTCATGTCCTTTGTAGGGACATGGTTGAACCTGGAAACCATCATTCTCAGCAAATTGACACAAGAACAGAAAATCAAACACCACATGTTCTCACTCATAGGTGGGTATTGAACAATGCGAACACATGGACACGGGGAGGGGAGCACTACACACTGGGGTCTGTTGAGGGGAAATAGGGGAGGGACAGCGGGGGGTGGGGAGTTGGGGAGAGATAGCGTGGGGAGAAATGCCAGATATAGGTGATGGGGAGGAAGGCAGCACATCACACTGCCATGTGTGTACCTATCCAACAACCTTGCATGTTCTTCACATGTACTCCAAAACCTAAAATGCAATAAAAAAATACTATTCCTATCCAAATTGACTATTACTCATCTAGGATCTACAACAGATCCCTTTCTGAGTATAATAAGACAAAGGTCTTACCACTTCCAAACACAGTTAAAAAAAAAAAAATTCCTGGGAATGTAAGGATACTAGCCATGCTGTAACATGTATTTCAAAAAAAAAAAAAATCAAGTTTATTCAAAACACAAATAAGTTTGATTCTGAAAAGCAAGGCTTTAAGAAAATATATGTAAAAACAATCAAACAAACTACAGTAAATCTACAGTCACATGTATATTCCACAGCATTAACCTTCATCCGGACTAAGAAGAAACTGGATGTTAAAAAATTTTTTTTCAAAAAATGGTAGCACATGGGCTATACTTAAAACTTGGTTAACAGAAGAGCCTTATAAATCAGCTGTGCAGACTAAAGTCTCACTAGATTAGTATATTCAAAAGGTGTAGGGAAAAACAAAAAAAAACCATAATTTTATATAGTTTGCTATTAAAGATTCATTCTTTTAGTTTAAGTATTATACCTTTCCCACATCTTCGTTATAATAATTCTGAAAGGGGTGATGATGTCACTCATATTTTAGGAGATACTGTTGTCGACGTATTCTGAAAAATGACCAGAGGCACAGAATTTCTAAGATCAAGAAGAAGAAAAGGAGACAGATGAAAGAGAAAAGAGGGAAGAGACAGAGGATTGGGGGGCCTTCTACATAACTGTTCTTAAAGCCTTTCATTCTCCTAAACTTTGGACACACACACACACTCACACACATATATGTGTGTAATTCGATGGCATTTAAATCCTTTCATGAAGTTGGTTTTTTTTTTTTTTTTTTTTTTTTTTTTTTTTTTTTTTTTTCGCCTTTAAGCCCTCTATGTGGTTTTTTTTATATTTTTTAAATAGTTTTTTTTTTTTTTTTTTTTTTTTTTTTTTTTTAATGCTTGTTTGGCCATAGTAAGCCCTGTAGGCTAGTTCTGGTACCATTTTAAACTAGCTTCATTACTATTTGAGCATTTCTTTGTTTTGTAAAACAAGACTCATATTTTACTTTCCAGGACTCAGATTTTGAATTAGCCATTGCTCATGGTACCCTGGCTCCTTTCATTGGAAATTGCTATTGAGATATTTTTAGTATGCTCATTACTAACAGGATGTCATTGCTTCTGGTCCCTTTCATTGGAGAATACTAAGAAAAGATACATGCGTATATACGTGCATACATGGATGGATAATAGATGACGATACATAGTTGTAGACATGTAACGATTTCATATTGATACTTCTACATCAATAACAGTATCACAGTCTTCTTCATTTTGTTCATTACATGTCTGTCTTTCTCTAAATTGAAACTCTGGTAACTATCAGCATCAATATATCTAACAATATCCCCAATATTTTGACACCCATTTTATTAAAACCAAAAAAATAGTCTTGAAGATTTCTTTGTAGTACTTCTCTCTCATATGAAAAAAGAATACTGTGTTCAAAAGTTACTTGAGTCTTACTACTGGATGATTATTTTATCAATATGACAAACAGTTTGTTTCTATTTGAGTTAAACATAATAAATGTTTCCAAAGACCAAATTATATTTTAAAAATACTCAAAAAGGCCTTGCTCATATTCTCATTTCCCTCTAGTTCCCACCTATCCCTTACAAGTTAGCATTTCACTTGGTTCCTTATTTTTTACATGAAAGTGAAAACAAACACTCGTGTTCATATTTTTTCTTCTTACACTAAACTTAATATTCACTATTTCTAAAACTAAGCATAATGACAAAGCAACACATCTCATTTTGAAATTAGAATTATGAGATTTGAAAAATGGATTCTCACAGAGGGGTAAATTAATAACTGTAATCTTTCTAGAAGAAACTCTTTTGAAGGTGAGAAAATCTAAAGCTTTTATCATGGACAATAAACATAGGTGTAGTAAGAAAGTGAAAAAAAGGATCAATCGATTTGACTCTTACTAGCATATTCAACATGTTTGGTAGCCCCTTAATCCCCAACCACTGCCCAACTCTCTCTTTCTCTTGTTGCTCTCTCTCCTTCTCAACTCCTCATTCTTTTTACCCTTCAAATTCTTTTTAATGGCTAAAGCCCACCTATGTAAGCTCAATCAGTTTCAATCCTCTGTTTTGGGTAAAATATCTTGTCTCTCTTCTTTTCACAAGTTATATGCACTCATCAATGTATGATCTGTGCCTTTCAGCATTTACATATTATCTGCACATTTTCAAGGAACTTTACAATCACATTTAACATTTACCTCCCAGTTCTTAGCAGTGTTAACCTCACTTTATGGCTGTGGTAACAGTCACTGAGCAGCTAAGTGACTTGCCCATTCCTAAACTGTACCTCCCAGCATGCAAGTCCCCAGTGTATTGTTGAGCTCCGTGTGTCACTGCCTGAGTCTAGCCTTTATTTACTGCATCATCTTCGAGAAGTGGGCAACAGTCACATGAACTTTCAAGGCGTAGTTAAAATACATATTAAATTGACTTTGTACTAGCCACTGTCTAAACCTTAACGTTCTAAAAGTTTTCCTCCTTTTGCTCTTCTATGAGAAAACTATCACCAATAATTCAAGTAAAAGTAAAATGTTAAATCTAAGAAATGCACAATTGTCTTCTGAGATTTGTGCTAAGAACAAACATTTAAAATATTCTCCACACTTTAGAAAAATTCGAGTGGGCCTTATAAGTAGTTTATTTAGAACACAGAAATGCAGCATTTACTCAAAGACTCATTATAGCCAAGGCTTAATCCCAATAATTCCCTGGACTCGAGAAACTGGACTTTGTTTCTGAAATGTCACCCATCCCTTTCAAATCAGAGTGAAATCAGAATTAAAGTGAAGACAGCAGTATTTATTTTGTTTTGCTCATTTTTTAAACCTAATCCTATATGCACACTTTTGTCTGTTGCATATTTATATTTTCAGGCACTCTAGAAATTTCAGTCTTGAGTTTTGGAAGGAGAAAAAAGCATAGTAAAAACAAACGCATTTGACTGCATGAGTCTTCTTTTGTGACTAACTTAATGGCTTCCATTCCCAGAAGTTCCTAATAAATTATGAAGGTATTTCTCTTGAGTGTAATAACATCTTTTACAAAGGGAGACCTTATGTTCTACCTACACCCCAGACATCAATTAAACCTCTGTGAACCAGGCTGGAAGTGACTGCTGCGTTCAAGTGAGGCAAGACATGAAGTGGCAGTGTGAAGGGATATTTTACTCTTTTCTCTTCTTTGAAGGCAATATCTATCATATTCTTTATTTTATTGGCTGATGCTTTGCTGACCCAGGGTTTAAGAATGCTTCTCTGCTCACCACCATTTTACAGAAACCCAGAAGCTGAGTTCTGCTCTGTGAACAATGAGGCCTTTGTTTGCCAAAGCAGCATAGCCCAACACTTCAGAGCTTTTAACCTTTTTCATATTGGTGATTACATTTGAAATTCATGCTAGTAGGATTATGGAGACTTTCTCTAAATCCTTGGTAGGAAAGAAAAAAACCTCTTAAGTTTTCCTGAACTAGGATGACAGCCAATTTTTCCTTCCTTGTTTGCAGGTTTAAAAAATGAGCCTCATGACTAGGCATTATCCTGAAAATCTCTGTGAATTAATAAACCTAATCTAGGCATGAGAGATCTGCTCCAATAAGAGAGAGATGCAGCATGCAGGCAAATTCATTCAGAAACTACAGGTAGAAGGATACTTGTATTAGAGGAGAAAAAGCAGTAAAACTTTAAAATGATTTCCACTAGGAATAATTGGTTCAAATACATAGATACATATGCAACCCAGAAAGAGACAGGCAGTGATGAAGGACTTTACAGTGTTCAGGGCAGATCACTTGCACTGTTTTGTAAGTTCCCTTTGAGAAAAATTACTACAAATATATAAGAAGAATGACATGAAAGTAAACATTTGCTTGAGAAAACAAATTCCAACAAATTAAAACGCAAAAGCAAACCGGCAATATCACAAACATTGCAACATTCAAAAATAATGCATCGATACTATGATACTATGAATTAGCTGCCTGACATCTCCACATGTTTTGGCTTCACAGCATTGTTTTTCCATATGTGGCGATTTTAGAGTATTTTCTGTGGGGACACTAGAAAGTTAATTCAATCTAGAATAATCAAGTAAAAAAAAAAGTAGTTCATAGTTTAGAAAAGTTTCTTTTAGCTCCACAACTTTTTCCTGGTAATGACACATCCACAAATTGCTGTCTAGTTGCTTATTTAGGCAATGATTCTTGCCCTAAGAAAAACTCTTGAACGCTTCCGTACCTTTGATTAACTAGACATGGTTTCTAATGACTCTTAGAAAGGCTATGGGCCATGCCCTCCTGCTTTATTCTCCATGCCAATTCCATTCTTACCTTCACTGGGTTGATCCTCACAGGTCACTTCACATGGCACCTTGGCCCAGTGGTCCCTCTTGTTTTTATTCTTCTCCTTGGGATCAAACTTGCTTGTTCCCAACATTGTACCTTGAGGACCTGTGGGGTAAATGTTAATTAAAGACTGGTTAGATATGAAGATCTGCACTAGGATGATCTAGTGACACCTACTGTGGGGCAGTGCTCTGAAGCTCTGGTTTTTGCTCCCTTCACTGCCCCTAAGTCCCTGGAGTAGAGAGCATCAAAGCATTCAAAAAGGCCTGTCCAAGTGAAGGGCCCTGAAGCTTAACCTTCATTAGCTTCACAGCAAAACATCCTATAGTAAACTTTCTGTTAACAATGTGAGATTTTAAATGTAGGCAAGTATTAAAACCTTTACTTCTTTTAACCCATAGAACATTAAACGTTATACTACTGGAACTCATACCCCTTGCTGTTTGGAGGTCATTCCAATACAACACAAAATATGTTTTTTTATCTGAGGCATTTTGACATAATGAACACTTGCTGGATAATTTCTTTTTAAGAGTTATCCTCATAGCTCGACTTGTAATTATCAGTGAGATCAGCAATGTGAACTGTGAGTCAAAAGTAATTTCCCAAGTAACAGGTAGGTTTTTGATCTGGGACTAAAATTTCTTATAGTAAATGGAGGAATAAAACAGTTTATCAATAATAAAGCAGAAAATAAATTACAAGGCAAACCAAAAGTCAAGTTAGCAAGAAATATGATTTCCCTGGGAGAATAGCCTTCCTTTCTACAAATGTGTGAGATTAAAGGGAAAGCAACACTCACTGTTTAGGAGCCAAGGAATTGTATTTTGTGACTTGTCTTTACGTTTCTATAGAGTATTTCTCTACCCTTCTTTATTCATCCCACTGTGGTAAAATACTAAGTGATTCAATATAGAAGATTATTATTAGAAATGTGTGGTAGATGTTCTTCAACACGTTCCACCTCTTGGTATTCACACATTTGTTCAATCCACTCCCCTTGAATGTGGGCTGGATCTGTGACTTGCCTCTAACTGATATAATATGGCAAAGATCATCTGATATTATTGTCAAGAATGGATTATACAGGATTCTGACCCCTATATCTTGCTAGCAAACTCTCTCCCTTGCTGTCTTTGATAAAACAAGCTGTCATTGTGTAAGGGGCTCTGTGGAGAGGCACACTAGGTAAATAACTCAGAGCAGCTGTCAGGTTGCAGACCACAAAAAGTCCTCAATCTGGCAACCAGCAAAGAGCTGAATTCTGCTACCATTTATCTTATCTTGGAAATGGATTTTTCCCCTGTGTACCTTTCAGAAGACACCTCAGCCTTGACCAACACTTTGAATGCAGTTTTGTGGGAAAAACAAACAGAAAACCCAGCTAAGTTGAGCCCAAATTTCTTACCTATGAAAATTCTAAGATTATAAAGGTGTTGGTGTGTGGTTTTTGTGTGTGTTTAACTGCCAGGTTTGTGGTAGTTAATGTGGCAATAGCGGTAAGTAGCATAAAACATTACAAGCCTTTGTAATATAAACACATTAAGTAAAATGAAATATTAATATTGAGTCTTATTTACTATTTAACTTTCAAAACCATTGTTTTGGTAAATAAACCTTCTCTGAAGTTCTTGCTGTGCTATTATTCTGATCTCTTTTTGTCATTCCTTATAAATTTCTTTATCAGCACTCTTCAGTCTCTAGATCTGGGCATCTAATTCACCATTTTCCTCTTTGTCATTCCTGTATGGTCATGCTGGGCACCACTCATGTTCGACACGGGTATTCTAACTTCATTTCTGTACTTCACTAGAGTAGTCCTCTACATGGCCACCTCCTGCCAACCAGGAGCATATTAATTCAGAAGATGATATTAACATAATTTAGACTTACAATTCTAGATTCAAGCAGCCCTAGTGTTTAATCCTTGCTGACATTTTCTTATTGATATTTGCAAATTATTTAAACACTTGAAACCTGTTACTCCTGACCATAACATGAGAATAAATATCTGATTAGACTCTGAATAAAATTCTATAAGAATTTAATGTATTTATGGTTTAATGCATTTGCAATGCTGTTTTCTGAGTTTAATTTCTAGTGGGAATATCCTCTGTGTTAATATCACTTAGCAAACTTGTTCTTCCATTCCTTTGCAACAAGTTCCCTGACTGCTTCCTGTTTTTCAAATCCATCAGCCTGCTCTTATTTTCTTGTCAATAGTTGTTCAACTATTGCAACTGTGTTGGAATCAATAGTTTTAATTATCTAATGTTCTTAGCTTAATCCTAAGCCTGGTATCAGACCTCTTAAAGTTGCCTGAAAAGATAATAAAACCATCCTGATTGGCACTTGTAAATATTTATGACTTTTAATCTCAGCTATACCTTCAAAACTCTTTAATATACTCCCTCTGTTTAAAAATGCATTAGTGCCAAAAGTAGAAATAGTCTGAATACAATAAGAAAATAAAATAAAAAGTAATGGCGATCCAAATAACATTTTCTTACACAATGGATTTTGTTCTTGAATCCTGACATGTCATGCCCACCTATGACCCACCTTTTACCCTTCTTGCAGCTTAAAGTGTTATAAAAGACAATGATTCTGTAATCTGGGGGCTACTAAGACCTGGAAGACTTCTGATTCTAAAAAGGAAAATTATCAAATTTGGAAACTGACTGTAAGAACCAGTGTGATGGAGATACTGAAAAGAAGTGGCTCTACTACGTAGACTCCTCATCACAGTCCTCATCCCACCCACTGCACTCATTTAACTGCCCAATGAACACTGGAGTTCAACAACATTTTTCTGTGTTCTTCCCGGTATATGATTTTGGCTGTTCATTTCTCTTTACAGAGTTTTTAAAAGTTAAATAATACAAAATGCCCCCTTCCAAAATAAAAGCGTTTAATTAAAACTTTTATCAGATTTTGTCAGTATGACAAAAAATGCTCTTGCCTCACACAACCATTTAGCCCTTGCCAGTCTTTAAAAGGAATATTACAAAGGTACATCTATTTTCCCTAGGATTTTCTATTACAGTACTGTATAGCTTAAACTTGATGTCAAGTTTTACTTCAAAATTTGTGTTATATAACATCACAAATTTCAAATCGCAACTCAGGAGAACTGAAGCCTATACTATTTGTGTAGAAAATATTTCTCTTTCTACACCTACGAGACTTCTAGTACCTTATGCTATAAACTTGGATTTGAAGTGCTATGAACACTTTGGGTTTTCCCCTGTGGTTTCTGATGGTTTTGGTTTCAGGCATGATACTTTCATAAAAATATGATGTCAACTGAACAAATATTTATAACAATGCCTTAATTCTATCACATTCACCTAAATTGTACTCCTCAATAAAATTTAATTTTAACAAACAAATTGCTGCCTAAGACCACACAGAAGCAGCTGCTGAAATGGTAGATAACAACACACATCTTGTCCCGGTGCCTGGATTCGTGCACCAGCGCCATGATTTTGTGACCTAGGGCAGGTTATTTTTCCCTCATTCTTCTGTTTCCTTAATGCAAAATGGGGATTACAGTAACATCTCCTTTATAAAGTGCGTGTTGAAATGAAATGAGCTAGTATTTTCAAGGTACTTATATTCTGTGTACCTGGTACATATATATTAAGTACTATATAAATATTTATTAAATAATTTTTTAAGTTTTAAAATGCATTCATGCTATCAATATTTATAACACATTCAAGAATCAAAGAAAATTAGATGGAAAATGTGATTTCCTTCTTTTTAAACACTACAGTGTCAAAATAAATATAATTATGAAATCTCCATGTTATTCCTCTGTGGAGATATGATCTTCCTCAAAAAAGAAATAGTTATAGTTGTATCAAAAATATTTTTTAGTATCTCAAGATACCAAAACCTAAGTTATAAAGAGATAATATTTTAATCAATGTTAATAAAAGCAAAATAATTTATTGGGGTAAGCTATTAATTCTACATATAGTTAATATGTTTGAAATTAAACTCTCAAACTTAGATTAAACATCACTCTTCTATCTATTTTCTTATCAAAGAATAGATTATATTTTCCCTTGGGATTTATCAACTTCAACTTTAATTTCCAGGGGAAATAAAGTAGAAAACAAATGACAAATAGATACAAATTATATTAGGTTGGCAAAGATCACAATTACTTCTGCACCAATCTAACAGTATTAAATTAATTATTTAAATATACTTCATTATGTTTGGAGTCAATATGAGTTTTGTTTTATAATACTTGATTTTGATTCATTGAATTTTAGATAGGAATATATATTTTTAAATTTCATTTGCATCAGATTTTTATTTATTTTTGTGAGTTTTATGACTTGCCAGTTATAACCCAAAGAATAGGACTTCTTTAAAATATATAATTTGTTCACAGATCAGTATAGATTTTTGAGCCTTGCCTATTGCATGAAGTATAAACTTATCTGTTCCTTTGTGATTATTTTGAACAACTTTTTATTTTTCAGGTTGTACTATGAAGAGGAAATGGGCTCTTTTTCTTGAAAAGTACTCCCAATCTGCTATCTGTCTTGCAGGAAAGAAGCTGTTTTAAACCAAATCCATTGAGATCGAGTGATAAGATCCTCTTATGTGTCATTGGGGCTTGTTCTACAGAATGTAATATTAAAGGTTAGGTTTCATTCTGCTTGAGTGGGATTTCTTAACTAGGAAAACACAGGCAAAGGCAGCCTGTGGAGATTTGACATGACAACCATTCTCATTTTATTGAAGTACAGCATGGACTGCAGATGTCCATTTATAGCTTATTTGAAAATCTTTAACATTCCTTGAAGCTTTTAAAAGTATATTCTTAGGGGACTTTTTGTTACAAGAAGCTTCTAACCATTTCTGTAACTGCAGGTGTAACTGCACAGTATTCTGTTTCCTACTGCAGTGAAAAGTGATCAAATGCATTACAACTAAGCCTTACTGATGACTAAAAGAGAGCAGATAAATTCAAAGTCTTATGATTTGCTGATGACTATAGGCATAATTATTAGTTGAAAAAAAATCATATGCTTATAGAATGTATCATTCATCATTTTCGTTTTTACTATGTTTAAACTTACACAGAGACTTTTCAAAGATTCCGTTTTCTACATATTGTGTACAAAACATCTGAGTTGAGGAAAGCTGCAGTGATAGTTTATGTAGACTATTCTTTATCGTTAACCGCTCATACAATCAGAGACTTTAAATACAACTCAACTTATTCTATTAGGAGGGTAAATAGATTTTTGAACCTTAATCAATATTATATATATACACTGACTTGTAAAATGAAAATAAAACAAATGTATAAAAAGACAATATTCTATTTCTTCCTTGCAAAATAAAATTCTTAAAGGTTCTCTATATTTGTATTTCTAATAAAATCTCTTTTTAATTAAGAAAACAAGATCCCTAAACCATGTTAGGATTATTATTTTTGAGTATGCATGATACAATGCAAGTAATTTTGGCAAATGTTATTTCATGCTTTGCCCAATATGTTCACAAGCATCCTGTGTTGTAGGCACTGCAATTGTCATTCCAAAAGGAATATCTGACAATATAAAATATATGAAAATATAATTTTGGTTCTTTACTGTGGCTGTGATCTGCAAAATACCAAAGGAAGTTAGGAGTCTCTCATCTTGAGAAGTTTTCTAATAGTAAATGTAAGAAAAGATGTCTTCAAGTACAGAGCAATCGTTACTGGAGAATGGTTAAACAAATATCAAATAGGCTTTTCTTTGTTTCCCACTGTTATTGCAGGTACTGAAAATACAGCTGAGAGCAGATTAGAGCACTGCTTCTCACAATTTACTGTGTACAAAAATTGCACAGCAAACTTATTAAAACATGGATTACTGGGTCCCACACAGAAATTCTGCTCCAGGAGATCTGGAGTGGAGCCGGGTGACCCTGACATTGTTGGACCCTGGGCCATACTCTAGGTGGTGCTGGCCAAATGTCACTGTTCTCCTAACGTCATTCTGGTGGACTTTTAAGCATTAATAAAACTATCATTACTACTTCACTATTTTGCATGTATTATCTTTATTTAATTCTCACAATGACTATACCACTGCAAGACAGGGATTCACTTATTGTCATGATTATAAATGAAGAAACTCTTGATTAAAGAAATAAAGTATGACACCTGTCACTAATTCAAACAGCTAGAGGCTGCAGGGCCAGGGTTCAAATTTAGTTTTTCTCTCAAACCAAAATTGAGGCCATTGCATTTTTCTCTGCCACCTTTTATATTTCTTCAGACGTTTTCAAGTTGAAAGCCAAAAGGAAATATTTTGTAGTTTTGAAATGCCCAACAAATGTTACTAGAGTCAAAGGGTTCAGGGGTTAAAAAATTTGTCACCATCTTATGACATGGTAAATCAAATGATTATAGGTAGTACACATATTTAAGGTTTAGGGACTTTTATTCTGTTTTTGTGGTTGTAATTCAGTCTCACCTTTAACTGGAGATGTAGATGTGATTTATAACTTTAAGTATCAATAGAAAGTTGTAGTTTTCCAGGGGAAAAAATAATAATCAGTATCATTCTCGGTTGGAAAGTTTGAAGTGTTTTCTTTATAGTATGAGGGTCTCTGGGGCATGAACAGCTGCTTTTAATCTTTTGTAGCCCAGTACCTATTATATTATGTGTGGAAAGTTCTATAAATGTTGACTGAGCAAGCAAATCAAATTAGAGCATATGAGCATCCCATGGACTGTAGCATTCTCACAAATGTCCTTTGGTAGAAAATATTTATCTAAATTAACTCACCATAATTTTACACTGATATTTATTTCAAACATATGTTGCTAATATACTGGTTTCTTAATGCAAGCTTTTTTTGATTCTTTAAAAATCTGCTTGCTAACTCATAGGTAACCTAAGTATCATGAAGCACAGTAGTTGCTAAAGCAAGCTCCTTTTTCATGAACAACAGAGTAAACAAGCTCATAAAACCCACATAAACTGTCATTTCTCAAGTTTATGATTTCCCTGCGGCTGAAGCAATTAAAACTCGAGTTTTAAGGAAAAATTGTGAGGATTCTTTTAACTTGGTGTATACTGACCTAACAAACTTATTTTTTGTAGTGTTTTTGGGGGATTTGTTTGTGTTCCTGGTGACTTTAAATTGTTTTACAATGCTTTATCACACAAGGAAATTCAGAGTTTGCCCTTGGGAAAACCACCTTTCCAGCATCTGAAGCATCCATTGGCTCCTAAACGTCTCTAAATTAGAAATTTGGCCAAATAGGAACAGCTATGGAGTGCCGTTCCCAGAAAGAACAATAGAGAAGTTGAGTGCTCACCACATTTCCAAACAAGTTACTACTGCCCACAGACCAGGAGATTCCCTGGCCGAAAAGCACCACGAGTTCTGAGTGCAGCGGTTCCAGCTGGTGCCTGGTTGGCACACAGAAACTCACACAAGTCTGAGTGGCTGTTTCGACTGGTGCCTAGAACGCCTGGGAGACAGAGCCATCCATTCAACTGAAAGGTAGGGGGCTGAGACAGGGAGCCAGGTGATCTATCTCAGCGGGTACCACCCCCACAAAACAAGCAATCTGAAATGCTCTGAGTGAGAGTTTCACAGCAAATGCAGCTGTACCCAGGATGGTTCAGCTCAGTGGGGGGGAAAGGCATCCCCCTCTACTGAGGCAGTTCACACAGCAGCTGGGCAGAGCCTGCAGCAGCTCAGCAAAGCCTCTGCTGGCAGACTGTGACTAGACTACTCTGTGTTGGGCAGGGCATCTCTGAAAAAATGCAGCAGCATGGCAGGAACTTATAAATAAAGCTGACCTTCCTAGGACAGAGCAACTGGGAAAAGAGGTGGTTATGTGTTCAGCTGCAGCAGACTTAAAGGTACCTGCCCAGCAGCCGTTCATGGACAATGGAGCTCCTAACACAGCACTTGAGCTCATATAAGGGAAAGACTTATCTCCTCAAGCAACTCGCCAACCCCCTTGTACCCAAAGAGACACCTCATAAAGGAGAGCTCAGGCTGACATCTGGCAGGTACCCTTCCGGGACAAGAATAGCAGAGGAAGAAGCCAGCAGCAACCACTGCTGTTCTGCAGCCCCTGCAGGTGATCCTCAGGTGAGCCAAGGTGTGGAGCAGACCTACAGCGCTCCTGCAACAGAGGGGCCTGACTATTAGAAGGAAAAATAGGCAGAAAAAAATAGCTTCAACATCAATGAAACGGACATCCACTCAGAGACCCCATCTGAAAGTCACCAACTACAAAGACCACAGGTCTATAAAGCCACTAAGATGTGAACAAACCAGAGCAAAAAGGATAAAAACACCAAAAACCAGAATGCCTCTCCTCCTCCAAGGAATCACAACTCCTCACCAGCTAGGGATCAAAGATGGATGGAGAATGAATCTGATGAATTGACGGACACAGGCTTCAGAAGGTAGGTAATAACAAACTTCTTAGAGCTAAAAGAACATGTGCTAATCCAATGCAAAGAAACTGGGAACCTAAAAAAAAGATTAGATGAGATGCTAACTAGAATAAACAGCTTAGAGAAGAATATAAACAACTTGATGGCACTGAAAAACACAGCACAA
This sequence comes from Sapajus apella, assembly GCF_009761245.1. Taxonomy (NCBI): domain Eukaryota; kingdom Metazoa; phylum Chordata; class Mammalia; order Primates; family Cebidae; genus Sapajus; species Sapajus apella. The sequence continues at coordinate 27,498,696 of NW_022436959.1, forward strand.
GAACTTCGCAAAGCACACAAAAGTTTCAACCAAGCAGAAGAAAGGATATCAGAGATTGAAGATCAACTCAATGAAATAAAATGAGAAGGCAAGATTAGAGAAAAAAGAGTGAAAAGAAATGAACAAAGCCTCCAAGAAATATGAGATTATGTGAAAAGACCTAATCTACATTTGATAGGTGTACTTGAATGTGATAGAGAGAATTAATCCAAACTGGAAAACACTCTTCAGGATATTATCCAAGAGAACTTCCCCAACCTAGCAAGGCAGGCCACTATTCAAATTCAGGAAATACAGAAAACAGCACAAAGATATTCCTCAAGAAGAGCAACCCCAAAGCACATAATCATCAGATTCACCAGGCTTGAAATGAAGGAAAAAATGCCACGGGCCGCCAGAGAGAAACATTGGTTTACCCACAAAGGGAAGCCCATCAGACTCACAGTGGATCTCTCTGCAGAAACCCTATAAGTCAGAAGAGAGTGGGGGCCAATATTCAACATTCTTAAAGAAAAGAACTTTCAACCTAGAATTTCATATCCAGCCAAACTAAGCTTCATAAGTGAAGAAGAAAGAAAATCCTTTATGGACAAGCAATTTCTGAGCGATTTCATCACCACCAGGCCTGCCCTGCAAGAGCTCCAGAAAGAAGCACTAAACAAGGAAAGGAACAACCAGTACCAGCCACTCCAAAAACACACCAAATGGTAAAGACCATTGACACACTAAAGAAAATGTGTCAACTAACGGGCAAAACATCCAGCTAGTATCAAAATGGTAGGATCAAATTCACACATAACAATATTAACCTTAAATGAAAATGGGCTAAATGCCCCAATCGAAAGACACAGACTGGCAAATTGGATAAAAAGTCAAAAACCCATCAGTGTGCTGTATCCAGGAAACCCATCTCACATGCAAGGACACACATAGGCTCAAAATAAAGAGATGGAGGAAGATTTATCAAGCAAATGGAGAGCGAAAAAAAAGGAGGAGTTGCAATCCTAGTCTCTGATAATAATGGACTTTAAACCGACAAAGATCAAAAGAGACAAAGAAGGACATTACATAATGGTAAAAGTCTCAATGCGTCAAGAATAACTAATGATCCTAAATATATACACACCCAATACAGGAGCACCCAGGTACATAAAGCAAGTTTTTAATGACCTACAAAGAGACGTAGACTTAAGCTCCCACACAATAATTGTGGGAGACTTTAACACTCCACTGTCGATACTAGAGAGATCAACGAGACAGAAAATTAACAATGATATCCAGGATTTGAACTCAGATTTGGACCAAGTGGACCTAACAGACATCTACAGAACTATCCAACCCAAATCCACATAATATACATTCTTCTCAGCACTGGATGGCACCTACTCTTAGATTGACCACATAATTGGAAGTAAATCATTCCTCAGCAAATGCGAAAGAAAGGAAATCATAACAAACAGCCTCTCAGACCACAGTGCAATCAAATTAGAACTTAGAATTAAGACACTAACTCAGAAACGCACAACTTCATGGACACTGAACAACTGGCTCCTGAATGTTGACTGGATAAACGATGAAATGAAAGCAGAAATAAAGATGTTTTTTGAAACCAATGAGAATGAAGATACAACATACCAGAGTCTCTGGGTCACATTTAAAGCAGTGTCTAGAGGGAAATTTATAGTAATAAATGCCCACAGAAGAAGTGAGGAAAGACCTAAAATCGACACCCTATCGTCAAAATTGAAAGAGCTAGAGGAGCAAGGTCAAAAAACCTCAAAAGCGAGCAGAAAACAAGAAATAACTAAGATCAGAGCAGAACTGAAGGAGATAGAGAAACCAAAAAAAATGCTTCAAAAAAATCAATAAATCCAGGAGCTAGTGTTTTGAAAATATCAACAAAATATACCACTAGCCAGATTAATAGAAAAGGAAAGGGAGAAGAATCAAATAGATGCAATAAAAAATGATAAAGGGGATATCACCACTGATTCCACAGAAATCAAACTCCCATCAGAGATTACTACAAACAACTCTATGCACATAAACCAGTAAACCTGGAAGAAATGGATAAATTCCTGGACATTTGCACCCTCTCAAGCCTAAGGAAGAACTTGTATTCCAGTTCTTTATCAAAAGGGTGATGTTATGCCTTAAGTATGGTTTCATCACTTCCTTAATTTTATGCTTCCTTAAAGCGTGAAGAAAAATATCAATAGGCTTTCACCAAATATTCTTTTATTAATTATACTTTATTTTATTGGTGGATTAGTTAAAAAATAAGCAAAATATAATGGCCCAATAAACTCAGCCAACCACTTAAAATATTTAAAATTTAAAATACGTCTTTCCTAGTTTTAAACATTTAGTATCCATTGTCATCTTAATTTCTTCTTCTTCTCTAAGAAGCAATAGGGAAGGGTCACCCTTAGATTTTAATAGGTTTTGCCTGCCATTTAACTCCTTGGACTTCCAAATCATGGACCCACTGCACTGAAAAAAAAATTAATTACAGAAAAGAATATGCTTGAAAGTCAAAGATAGGTAAGGTTTTTAAAACCTATTTTTCATAATTTTCTCTCTAGTAAGATAATATCTATCTTAGTATCTTTATTGCAGAATCTTTAGTCAAAACTGTAGCCCTTCATAGTTATTATCTTTACAACTCAAAAACAACCCTTCCACAATATTAATCTATCCCTTTACCTGGTCTATGAGAGATTATTTACTTTAAAAGGATCATGTATATATTATTTAAAAATGTTTTTATAACTTTTCATTATAGCTTTTTTAAAAATGCCAATGACATGCCGTATTTTCGTAAGAAACTTTAATCATGTTAGACATTTGTATTATGTTGACTGTCTCATAATGATTAGATGATTTGAGAAAATACAGAACTATGAAAATATTAGTAATTATTTTTAAACACTTGTGTTCCATTGTAGCATGTCATTACCAATTCATTTTCAAGTTAGTCCATTTGTCTTCCCTATTTTAAAGAAGTTTAAATCCCAGTAAGGGGTTGAAATAACTTATGTCTTTGTGACCCTTTATAAATATGCAAACAGAGGATGATTTGCTGACCTGTCCTTCAATGATTGCTGAGCTTCAGTGCCCCAGACTAAGGCACTTAGTCCTGTTCAAGTACCTACTTTATCATCCATTAGATGGTTTGCCATCCTGGAGAGTTCATCTCCAGAACTGATCCTAGGACCTATTGAATTCAGAGACAAAAATGGGTGCTTTGGTTTCATTTATACATATATATATCTTCAAAACATTTTATTGCTCCTTCAGCTCTGCCTTCCTAAATATTATTCTTTGTTTAGTATCTTAAAGTTTTTAATATAGCTTTAATGAGGAAATTAAAGAACAAACTAATGTTAGTCAATGTTGTTTCTCTCTTTAAGCCAATTTCTGCCCAACTTTTCCTTCTGAATTAACTGCGTCATTATTTATATGTACAAGAATGGATGTACTTTGTCAAAGGACTGATACCAGGTAGCCTGCTCATTTCCTAAGCTACCGAAACTCCTTCCTTTATTTGATACCATGGTTTTGCTCTCTGGAAATACTGTCCTCTTACAAAGACACTTGTTAGTATTTTCAGAATTTTATATTCAGGGTCAATCAATTATATTCAGGAACAATATGATATGTTAACATTGCCATATCAAAAAGTGAGCAATTTTAGTATTTTAGGCTGTCAATAGCCATTTTAATTTTCAGTTATTTTGAGGTAATATTTGCTTGACATTAACACCTCTCTCTACTTAAAAAAGTTATTTGATGAGCATCTATAGGCATTACCACTTGTGAATTCAAGAGCTTTCTGGAATAGAGGTTCACTTCTGTTGTAAGATGCGTCAGCAATGTTGGAGGTTTGTGTTAGCCATACATTTATGTGGTCAGGGCTTGTTTGTATATGGGGATAGTTCACAAAAGAAAAGGAATCATAATACACATTTTTTATTACTTTCTGAAAACACCTTCCATTCTTCTACTTAACAATAAACAGCATCCTAGTTTTCTTCTAATGAAATACCACCTGTCTATTTGGTACAGTTAAGGTTTAGATCTGCCATCCCACTAAGAAATCTAAGAAATAGAGTAGATTCCTTCTACGCTATGTTTCTTTTCCATAGATCAGTAGCCAAGACTAACTGACCTATCCATCAATGAGATTCTGTGATACAAACTTTTAATCTTGAACTGGGTACTGAAAAGACAGAAGAAATGGAATTAATTAATTCTAACTGGGTTACCCCAAATTGTCACTCAATTCATGTTACTAAGATCTTTGTGCTGATTTTCTGTACTCTCTAAACCTGGTGTGTAAAGGCTTCTCTTTTAAGCTTGTGAGTACCTTTCTCCTGAATCTTTCCATAGATTCACCCTTTTTTAGGTTTGACAGAGTCAATATCTGTTAGTTACAACCAGAAAACCCTAACATACACTTTGTGGCATTTTGAAGCATAATCTTATCTATTAGGAGTCGTAGGCAAGTAAATAAAAGGGAAGTGAACACTCACATTAACTCCTGTTAGAAACAATGTTCAAAAGAATGATCGCTTACATTTTAATATAGGAAATTAAGTATTTGTTAATGATCAAAACTTACATGGGCATAAAAGCCACTTTCTATGCAGTACAGAGCTTTGCACACCATAGGGGTCCAATATAGTTTTGAGTTTGTGAAAGGTGCTAATGTTTTAAAAATTGAGAATTTATGGCATTAATGGATTGAACTGGGGTTACTGATGCAAAGAGTAATACCTCTGTTTCTAAACTAGCTCAAAGAAATTATATGTCAAATGCTATTCTTGGAAAACATGAGTAGTAGAGTAGATATTTGTGGAATTTGGGGTAAGCATTTGAATTTTCTAAATTTGATCACACCAATTAATGGTGATAAGAAGGACTTAATGTCTGCAAATAATGTTAAGCATAGTTATAGTGGAATATCTAGGGACAAGTTCTATAGAGGACAGTGTTTTTCCAGTATGAAATAATTCAGATATTATTTTTAACATTTAATTAACTTTGGACTTCTCCCTCAATAAATGTAAGAACAAACACCTCATAATGTAAACATGTTTATAATTTAAATTAAAATAGATTAAAATCAGAAGTAATAAGAATTATCAAAAATTATAAACTATTTTAAGTATTTGAAGAGTTTTTAGGGATAGTAAGTAAGAATACATTGTCAGCCCTCCGTGTCTGTGGCTTCTGCATCTGTGAATTCAACCAACAGCAAATCGAAAATGTTCAGCAAAAAATTGCAACTGTACTGAATATGTACAGACTGTGTGTCATTATTCCCTATACTATATATTATAACAACTATTTAGGTAGCATTTCCATTGTAATATTATAAGCAATTAGTGACTATTGAAAGGATACAGGAGGATATGCATAAATTATATGCAAATGCTATACCACTGTATATCAAGGGACTGGCACAAGGTGGATTTTGGTATCTGCTGATGTGTTGGAACCAATTCCCCACCAAGGGATGACTGTACTAATACGAGGACAAGAGATATTGAAAACAAAATCATTTGCAGTATTTCACATTTGTTGACATTTGTTCGCATGTAAAAGAAAGTTTGCTTTTTATCACAATATTTTGGCTTTTATTTAAAAAATACTAGTTTAGGCAACTTGAAAGAAATAAACTACATCTGCATAATGGATTGGTTTTCTATTTCATATTTGGGGGTCTATGACACTAAAACGTGACCAAATTTATTTTCTAACTTCACCAAAGGGTTTCAATACAGACTGCATAATGTATTTATATATTTACCCCTGCAATCTCTGAAATGCATGCTTGCACTTCCTCTCAAGGGGGTAGTAATTAGCTGTGTGGTAAGCAATGGCCAGGGCCACAGTTTGCTTAACAGAATAATGGTAGTATCTTTTAGCTTTGTCACTTTACATAAATGCCACATCCTTCCTCAGTTGATAGGCAAAGAGCAGCTGACTACTGAAAAGCAAGCCTCTAATTTTCTGTATGTCAGTGAGAAAGAGGGAAAAAATAAAGCTGTTACAAAAGACATTTAGTCACATGCTAATACATAAGTACGTGATTTAACATATATTGTTATATGACTAATTTTGACTTTAAAACTTGTTCCATCTTGTACAGGACAGCACCCTAAACATAGCGGATGCTCAAATAATGCAAATGACAATACGCTACATCCAAATAGCATCCAAGAGCTACTTAGTCCAATTTATTCAATAATTCTAATGGACTCCTATCCGCAGACTGTATTATATGATGGCCTTAGTAAAATCTGCCCTCTCCCGTCTACTTTCAAGAAGTGCTATTAAGTCAACTAACAGGGCAAGAAGAAACGTGGCTGGTCAGTAAAAATTTTTACCTTGTAAACTCTAGACCATGTGAAAATCATTTTGGTGTGCAGCAAAGACATGAAGAGTTTGAGAGATAGTAAAATGATAGAAGCAATGTGCTTTGAATATTCATAAGATGTCTCATTCATTCTCAAAGTGTCATAAATCAAGCAATGCAAAGAGGAGGTAAACCCATTTTATTCATCAGAAGCATCCTAGCTCAACCCCAGATTACCCTAAACAAAGGGCTGAGAAGAAGCATTGTGACCCAGGTGCAAGCTACCAAGTAATAAGATTTTTTGACAGTTACTCAAGAAGAACAGCATGGAAAGAAATGAGAGGGAAGTGGAATTGTCAAAGGCAACATGAATATGCCTACATGTTTTTCACTTTACCTTACGTAAAGGAAAAGATGAAATCAACAACAAAAAAAGATACTTAGTAGAAGTACTTAGAAAAAGTACTTAGTAGAAGAAGCATAAATTTCATAGATTTTAAAATCTATACAATTACTTGATGCCTTTAATGGGCCTTGAGAAGAATTACCTTGAGAAATAATCCAAATATGTAAGAGTACAAAATGAAAGGACAAAATATGACACCCAAAGAAATGATCTCAAGATGAGAGGACTGTGCAAACTAACCATGTAAGATGGTAAACAAAATGCAATCACAGTTTTAAAATTTACATTAAAGACAGAAAAGGTTTGGAAACATGGAAAATGGAATCATTTACAGAAGAGATCAACTTGATTATTTGTCTTGGAAATGGAAAAATTCAAATGAAAATAGCAACTGCATAAAATACAGAGAAGACAGAAAATAAAGATGATTAAATTTTGATGTATCATTTGGTTGATTATGCAAACAATTTTAAAAAGCATATTTATATTAACATTAAGCAGGCAGGATATTATAAACTGTGCATATATATAGTACATATGATGTATATATGATATATAATGTACATAATAGAGGTAGTTTATATTTGGGCATAAAATATATAAATACCTATTTACACATAAATGGTTCAAGTGAAAAATAAACTACCTTGTATATACATGTTCATAATTCTGTATTAGAGATTGATTTTTCTTCTAGTTTGTAATTTCCTGTGTTTTCTGAAGGTTTCATAAAGCATGTAATAGTTTCACAACTACAAAGACTGCTTTTTAAAAATGTGTAGGAGACATGGGATCAAACACCAGGAAGTCCCCCAAACACAAACTATTAAAAGCAAATGTGTCTAGGGAGTGGGAACTGGACTAGGAAATGAGGCACATGACTTAGATTTAGCATAAGCCTTTTTAAAGGTTTTCCTGTCATTCTGAAAACATTTTAATAGGAAGCATATGCAGCAAGAGAATGTGAGCATTTGGACAAGAGTTTTAGTATTATTCTTGAGTAACAGAATAAAAATTCCTTTTCCTTCTGTAGCTAAGAAATCCATTGATTTTCCCAATTCATTAATGAGTTTTTCTTTGGTTACCATCAAATTAAAACAATCTTGTATTAATCATGTTATATACTGTTATGCTTTCAAGTGAATACTGGGTGCCACAGAATATTTCCAAGCTAGAAATTCCCCTGCCTAGAATTTTGAGCCCAGATCTTCTCACTTGGCTGCTTTTCTGACCCACCTCCATATTAAGCACTCATCATCATCCTTATTTGGAGAAACTCATATTCTAATAATCCAATATTAATTGGCACTAGGTGTTTATCACACTTTCATGTGTGATTCTTTGCTAGGTGGCATTCCACCACTACTGCAACTCCAAACACTGTGAGGAGAGATCTTAAAGGATCAAACATCAATAGGCTTTCTATACATTGGTATTGCCAAAAGCTTTTGAAACCTGTTTAAAGGAAAAAAATTTCTGAAATTATACTAATTACCACCTGAGTTTAATTTAGCAATTTATTCAAAGAATGATGCCTAGCTCATACCCCAGAAGGGGAGTATAAATTATTGACAGATCACAGAATATCATTATGTACATATATATATTTTGTAACTTCCTTATTACTATTTATACTTTGTCAACAGTTTGCCATTTATTGCTGATTGCAATATATGAAAATGGCAATTATGCTCATTAATGTCATATGAATTTTTTGTTAATTCTATTTAATTATAATATTATGCTCTGGTTTTCTGCACCCAGTCTTTTTTTTTTTTTTTTTTTTTTTTGCTTGACATGATTGTTTATTCATGTAGCATATTCTGCTTCTGAGTTTCGAAATTATGGCCAGTGGTCATTTAACTTTTTAAAAAATTTTTAGCAAAGAAAAACATACAAAACAGGAAAAAAACAATTTAATGACTAATGTTGTCTTGAGTGTGATTTCCTGACAATCCAAACCTTATCAATCAAAACTCAAGTATTCTCAAGGATATTTTTCACTTCAGATGGTTTACTTACATATGGTACCATTGTAGGACATTAGATTTTAAATGTAGGCAAGGGGCCAGATCATGTAGAGCCTTCTGTGACATAACAGCCACTGAGAAGTATAAATAACTATAAGATCTATAAGACTGAAGGCCCAGAATCTATGACTGTATGAGTTTCCCAGTGCTGTCATAACAAAGTACTACATTCTGGGTTGCTTAAATGAAACAACAGAAATGTATTCTCTTACAGTTCTAGTGACTTGAAGTCCAGAATCAAGGTGTTAGCAGGGTCATGCTGTATATGAAGTCTTCGGAGGAGGATCCTTCCTCATTTATCTCTAACTCTGGGTGGTGGCTGATATCCCTGGTGTTCCTTGGCTTGCGGTTGTATTACTCCCATCCCTGCTTCTGTCCTCAGACAGCATTCTCCCTGTGCATCAGGGTTTCCCTTCTCCTCTGATAAGAACTCCAGTCACATTGGATTAGGGTGTGCCCTAATCTAGCATGAAAGCCTTCATTTGATTACAACTGCAAATACTCTATTCCCAAATAACATTACATCCATAGGCATGGGGTTTTAGACGTCGAGTCTTTTTTCGGGGACATGCTTCAATCCTTAACACTTAGAAAATCATTGCCATGATCAAATTAAGAAAAGATGAGCCAGCCATGGAAGTGATTGATGATATTGGTGAGAATGAATCAGAAACATTTATGTGACAGAATTATCAGGAATTAGTGACATACTAATTGAGATCCATTTTTCATCCGAATTTTAAGAAGATAGCAGCATGAATGCAATGATGTTATTAACTAAGAATGGCAGTCCAGGAAGAGCAGATGATTTGACATTGAAAAAAGGTAACAAAATTTTTATGCATAAATTGAATTGGCAATATTCTCTCTGCTCATGGAGCTTATTTATTAAGATATGTTGAGAGAACAAAATTTTTAAGGCATACGATTCTGTATAAGTCACAGTCATTTTGGGGCCATCTCAGATTTCCTTGGTCTTCTCTACTTCCTACATGGGCTGAGTTTCCACAACTGGGGCCAGTCAACCCTGAGAGTGTTGGACCTTCCTATTTGCTATCATTAAACTGGGCTGATTAGCTATATGTGCAGAGTTTATGGTTTATTCACTGCAATGGAATAAAGTGTCACCTCATAGGAAAGGTTATCTGCTGTTGCTGAGAGGCAGAAAGGTGCTTGATGATATCACCCAAAAGTACAGAATTCATTACTTATGGGGTAAACTTTGGGCAGTGAGAGAAATAAAAACAAAACAAAGCAAAACAAAAGGCGAATCAGGGAGATAAGTTTTCTTCATCTTTTTTTGTTGATTATGGTCTCAAGTCATTATTTCCTCCTACAGCCTCTTGATGTAATTTCCTATGTATTGAGTGGAAATTCAACTTATTGAGGGACCCATTGTATTTCTTTGTGGAATAAAAAGGGGCAAAAGTGTGAGAAAAAAGATTAGTTAACAAACATTTGGGCCAGGCACGGTTGCTCAGGTCAGTACTTTGGGAGGCTGAGGATGGCAGATCCCTTGAGGTCAGGAGTTCGAGATCAGCCTGGCCAACATGGTGAAACCCCATCTTTACCAAAATACAAAAATTAACCAGCCTGTAATCCCAGTTACTGGAGAGGCTGAGGCAGGAGAATTGGTTGAGCCAGGGAGGCAGAGGTTGCAGCGGGCCAAGATAACGCCACTGCACTCCAGCCTGGGCGACAGAGGGAGGCTCTGCCTCCTGAAATAAAAAAATATAAAAAACAGTTGAAATAGTCTAGGAGATAGATGATAGTTACTTAGGATAGAAGAATAGCAGTGAAAACAGACCATGAGAAAGGGGTAGATATGGGATATGTATTATTGGCAGAGCTGAAAAATTTTTAATAGCTTAGATATTCAAGCTATAAAAGATGACGGCTTGGACAGCTGGATGGGTACTGGATGCTAAATTCTAACATAGATAAGGATATAATAAAGAAACTTGCTTTTTGAGTCTATTAATTTGCTATGTTAAAAACTACCACTAATTTTTCAGCTCAACACACATTTATGATCCCACAGCTTCTCTGAGTCAGGAGTCTTACATACTATTTACTAAGACCTCTGCAACACTGCAACTAAGGTTCTGGCTAGACTGCATTCTCATTTGGAGACTTTACTCAGAAAGAATCCATTTCCAAGCTTAATCAGTGTTGACAGAATATATTTCCTTGTGACTGTGAGAGTAGGGACAATTTGCTTCCTGTCTTCTACTGTAGACTATGTGAGTTCCTAGAAATCTCCTAAAATTACTAGGGGCTGCTTGTCATTCTTAGAATAATCTGTAGTTCCTGGCTATGGGAGATTTCCCAACATGGTTGCTAACTTCAGCAATCCAGCAGGGTGAATATCTACAGTAATTCTGTTAACATAAGAAGGATAGAGAAACACATCCACTTATCTTTGCCATGTTTTGTTAGAAGTCACAGGTCCTGTACACACTCATAACCTGAACATCAGGAGATGGAGAACTTGGGAGGTCCCCTTAGTGTCTGTCAACCACATTGTATATTAAATTCTTAAAACCCATTAAACTGAATACATCAGTTTTGAAAACAGAAAGGTCAAGACTGAAAATTTAAAAATATTCCAAATCAACCTGTTAATTTTGTCTAGAACTAATTGAAGCATAAAGTATTTTCATGCATTCTAACTACTAGTTAGGACCAACACTTGGTCTCAAATTAACTTTTCTTAACTTCTAACTCAGGAAGCTATATAACCTTTAAAATATTGCCTTTCAAGGCCACAAAAGCACACTGATGCACAAAAATACTGGCATTCAACACCACTAATATTTTCATACAGATAGCATGTTTTCAGTGGCATGAAATAAGTAGCAGAATGTAAAACAGTACCTAAAATGTTGCCCAGTTATATAGCAAGGGAGCAGGATTTTAATCCTTAATTATTTTAAACTAATTTTCTCACATCTTAAATTCTTTAAATGTTACCGTTCATTTGCTCATTTCTTGGAGATGACCGAAGAGAACCAAACAGATTTTGTTGCCAGGATAGTGCTTGAAGAACACCTAGAGAGAAATGAGCTACACAGCCGAAGAATTGAGAGCATTGCCCCATCCGGGATAGAGATACCTTCAGGAAAGGAATTTAATAGAGTCACATGTGGGCCAGAAAGTGAAGCAGGGCAGAGAGATGTCTGCTGTCTGATGCTACCTTGACTGATGTTGTTATACTCTTGTATCTAGAAGCATTGCTTAAGACACTGGGGTCAGTTGGGGGGAAATAGGGGAGGGAGGGTGGGGGGTGGGAAGCTGGGGAGAGATAGCAAGGGGAGAAATGCCAGATGTAGGTGATGGGGAGGAAGGCAGCAAATCACACTGCCATGTGTGTTCCTATGCAACAATTCTGCATGTTCTTCACATGTACCCCAAAACCTAAAATGCAATAAAATAAATGGGGGAAAAAAAAAATAAATGAAAATTATAGGTATCTGAAGAATCAAGCACTTGAAATATTTAAAAATAAACTCTCAAGTATTTTAAACATTATAAGTAACTTTACTATTGTGGGAGATATTAGTTTTGTCAGTGATGTTCAGAAATCATTTGAGAAGGAGGGTATAGCAATTTAACATGGATTTAGGAAACTCAGTTAACTGGTTTATTGCATAAATTTAGGCATGACTTGATTTGAGTTTGGCTAAGTTTGGTAGTGGTAAAAATGAAGATAAAAGAATGAACACAACTGATATTTTATACAATAACTGGCAAGACTTACTACAAAGTAAAAGAAATTCAATATTAAATAGAGTATGAGTCTAAGGAGTTGATTCTGTTGTTTAAATTATTGGGGTTGTCATTAACAGGAAAAATTTATATATGTGTGATAGATGTATTATTTACATTGTATATTACATGTTACTTGCCATTTTGACTATTCTAATAACAAAACATGTCAAGAGTCTTTACAAGGAGTGACTTGATATATAAAAAGGCTTATGTTTGATTCTTCTAGACATAGCAGAAAGTTGTTTGGGTAAAAATTGGTTGAATCTGATACAGCCTTAGGCCACTGTATCCATACATGTTTTATGTCTGGTTTTTCTGTTGCTAAAATAAAGTTACCATGGGAACTGAAATTCAATACCACAATTCTAAAAGCACAGCCTTTGAGAACTTTGTAAAAAAGAAAAACAAATCATGTCTGTAATACAAGTTATTTCAATATTTTGCTGCAAATATTAAAAATGATTATTTTTCTCAAGGAAATGAGTGGATGATTTTCTATTTCCTCTACGAACAAAATGAAATCAATTATATCACTAAACTTGATGTTGCAGTATATTTTATTCATAGTTTTATTCACTCGTTTCCAATTTCCATAATCATTCTTGTATGTGTTTGAACACACTGCCCTCTGAGTAGCATGGAGTGAAATAAGGGTTGGTAGTAACTTAATCCTGAAAGCACAGGAAGCTTCAGACATGTCAATTACTGATTTCACATTTAGGTGTAACACAGGTTCCTTATGTCAGGAACTTTGGCAACATTATTGTGTCTTTGATTAAAATATTTTAGATAGCAATTTTAAGTTTTAATTTGCTATACTCCAGGTGAATTAAACTTTCTTACATAGAATAAATACTCAAAAATTGTGAGTTAGCTTTGTTTCTAGACAGAACATATCTGGAAAAGTTCTGTGAATTAGTACCTCTATTTTCCACATTTAATAGATGAATGACCTGAGGGACAGAGATTAAATTGCTTATCCAAATTGAAGAGATAGGGAGTTGGGAAGCTGGAATAAGAGCCTCAGTCATCTGGCTTCAGAGCCTTTGACTTTAATCACTAGAGAGTATGACTACTTTAATCCTGATCTAGTTTCAAGATTCTGTAATACATAGTTAAAAAATATAGGAGTGTATAGATGTATCATTGCTGTGGTTTAAATGTAGAAAAAGTATCTTCCATTTATATTCTAAATCAAATTCTAGCACTAACACTAAGGAATTGTTTGACTTTCAGAAAATTGCTTAATGCCTCTGGGACTTTTCCAGATCTATAACACATAGATAGAAAGACAACTTGCAGTCACCTGCTGCAATGTTGAAATGTGGTTAAAAAAAAAAAAACTGTGAAAGATTTAGCATACATTTACTTTAAGAATATTGACAATTGAAAGTTACTATTTACCCAGCCTCTGAAAATTTGCAGGTATCGAAAAACAGATATTGCCCTTTTAAGACCTAATGCACTTCAGGTAATGTAGTCCTGGAATAGACTTAAGGTTAGTTTACTCAACCTTGGCAGTATCTCAGGCCCAATTTTTCACCTATCAAAAAGTTACCTGTTGTGAGATATTTGTCAAGGTGGCTGACTGGAGACTTCGGATACCACTTCTCATTAAAAAAAAAAAAAAAAAAAAACAAAAAAAAAACCAAACATGCAGCTGAATAATCATAAATTGAATGAATGCCAACGGGAGAGTACTGCAACCTAGTAGGAACTCACAGAAAGCCAGGACACAGAAAAAGAAACAAACAAGAAGCTGGAAGAAATTAGCTAGGAACCTCAAGGGACTTGATATGTTGTTGAAGAGGTATGTCAGAGTGTTGTTGGCTCCCCTTGCTTCTGTGGCAGACCACCTGTATCCAACTGTTGGAGAACTCCTCTGTTCTTGCAAACCCAAACACTTGTGTGGGCAGAGATTTGGGGCCTTCTTGCATGAGACATATTACTTGCATGAGACCGATCGCTTGCCCTCCCTCTAGACCCAAGCAATGTGGTAGGTGCAATACTTGGAGCACAGCCTTTGCTCCAGGGGACACACTGCTTTAAATGTATCCCAGAGATTCTGGTACGTTGTGTCTTTGTACTCATTGGTTTTGAAGAATATCTATTTCTGCCTTCATTTCATCATTTACCCAGTATTCATTCAGGAAGAGGTTGTTCAGTTTCCATGTAGTTGTGCGGTTGTGAATGAGTTAATCCTTAGTTCTAATTTGATTGTGCTGTGGTCTGAGAGACAGAGATTCCTGTTCTTTTGCATTTGCTGAGGAGCGTTTTACTTCTGATTATGTGGTAAATTTTAGGATAAGTGTGATGTGGTGCTGAGAAGAATGTATATTCTGTGGATTTGGGGTAGAGAGTTCTATAGATGTCTATTAAGGTCTGCTTGGTCCAGATCTGAGTTCAAGACCTTCATTGTTCATTTTGTCTTATTGATCTAGAAACAGTGGGGCGTTAAAGTCTCCCACTATTACTGTGTGGGAATGTAAGCCTCTGTAAGTCATTAAGAAATTGCTTATGTATCTGGGTGCTCCTGTATTATATACCTATTTATTTAGGATACTAACTTGATATAAGCCACTATTATATCTCAGTTGGATTCTTGCAATAGTCTTACTGAAAATTTGACACGTGATCAAGGACCTAAGGAATGTGGAGAATGAGCTCTGCAGTTTTATGGGTTGTTCTGAGGTCTCCCAACAGACAGAACAAATGCCCTTATGCATGTGGCAAATTTGAAAAACAGAAAAGCCAATGTATCTGGAACACAGGGAGAAAACTGGGGAAACATACTCCTTAGAAGCTCAGAATGCCATATTATGGATTTTGGGTTTTACTTTGAGCGAACTGAGGAGCACAGGACATTTTGAGTAGAGACATCATGTGCTAACATTTCGAAATGGCCATGGTGGCTCTTGTGTTGAGAGCAACCACCAGGAAAAAAAGGTGACTCAGTGAGATGAACTAGAGCACATTCAGGCAAGCTCTAGTACAAGGATCTAATCTCGCCTGCCTATTCTGGTAAATGAAACTTTATTGAGACACAGACCTGCTCATTCAATGCATAGTGCTGATGGCAGTTTTCACATTGTGGCAGAATTAAGTAGTTGCAATGAAGATCCTGTGGCTTATTTTATCTAAAACAACCTTAGATCTAAGTTTGAACCTCTCTGTTAAAAAACTATTTCAATAATCCAGCTGAGATATAATGGTAGTAGAAGTGATAATATTGAGATAATATTTAGATGCTGCATATATTGAAAGTAGAACCAACAAATATGCCAACAGAGGAAAGGTATAAAAGAAAAGATAAAAAATGACTTTCAGCTGAGCAAAGGGAAGACGGAACTGCCATTTACTTACTTGAAAGACTGTGGGAAGAGCATGTTTGGAGGTTGAGATCGTGATCTCCGTCTTGAGATAGCTAACACATCCCAACAAATAGGTATAATACACAGTTGCACATCTAAGTCTAGAGTTCATCAGAAAGATCTTGGCTAGTGATACAAATTTGAGAGATTTTAGGCATATAGGTGGTATTACAAATCATGGATGAGATTGCAGGTGACTGATGTTGAAGGAGAGGTTCAGAGGTTAGACCTGAGGCTTGAGGCTTTCCAGATTTTGGAGGTCATGCAGATATGGTAAGAACAGCAAAATACAATGATAAAGGGCAGCTAAATGAGGAGATAGACACGAGCACATGAAATCTTTGATGTCTCAAAAATAAGATTATCAGTGAAGTGCTGCTGCTTTTTCAGGTAAGATTGGGATGGAAAATTTATTACTAGCTTAGAACAATGTGAATGGAAATCATTGAAAGCTTTGAGGGACATCTTAGTGGCATATGGGGCAAAATCCTGATAGCAATGGCTTCAAGAGAATCTAAGAAGAAAACCTCAAGATGGCTCAAAGAAAATTGTCTCAAAGTTTTTCTATGAAGAGGGTAGAAGGTAGCAAAAGAACGTGGTACTGAGAATTCTTTTCAAAGTTATTTTTCAGATAACATAAATAGCAAGATGGTTGATGCTATTGGAATAATTCAGTCAAAAGGTGAAAGGATAATAATACTTAACAAAGAAAAAAAAAAGCAATGTGTTTCAGCAGGTGCACTAGTGGAAGGGATGTCCTTCAATAAGAGCACAGGTTGATCCATCAAAGAGAAGGAAAAGCAGAGCATATAGGCAATATAGAAACAGGTGAGTAAATAGGAGTAGAGCAGCTAAGGATAGTTTCTTCTGATTACTTTCTAAGCAATTTTTTTTTTCTTTTTAGCCTAACAAGCAAAATCAAAAAGCTGAGGAGAAAGATGTCTTGAAGGTACGAGAAGAGAGTGGAGGGTAAGCAATATCCATTGAGGAGGCAAGCGAAAAGACTAGGGGAATATAGAATTTCTGCCTAATATGTTGGGCTAAGAGTAACGACAAAGGATGCATTAAAAAATATGAAATAAAAATATTCTAAATATCCAACAAGAGGATAATAGTGATAAATTAATCTAGAACTTACCGTAAATGAACTATTCTGAAAATTTTCTAATAGGCTTAGTAACAAATAAAAATATTAATATGGAAAAATAAAAGTTAAATTCTTTGTATCCTGTATTACTGCTACCAGGAAGTGTGGGAATCCTTAGTTCTTGGTCTTACTTGGAGCAAGAATTCTGCCATGTGATTGATTTAGCCATAAACGGAGAATTGAAGGAAAGTAAAGGGCAGAGAGTTTGTTTAAAGCAACAGGACACTCTGAAAAGATGATTCAGAGCCAGCTGCTGGAAGGGAATGGGCCAGCAGCAGCCCCTGAGAGTTCCACGTTGGGTTTTCACGATGTCGAATTTTTTAAGTTCTCACTTCTGTCTTAAGCCTCTGCATTTTTACTTTGTCTAGTTTTTCTACACCAGCCTTAAGTCCCCTTTCTTTCTCCACACCAACTTCCCAATGCCGGCTTGTGGGACCCTCCCTTACAATAGTTTGTGTGCATGCACGGGTCTGGTGCCAGATGTATATGACACTTGCATTATTCTTTATAATTTTCTTCTTTGTCTTTTGTCTCTCATTAGGCACGCAGCTAGCTCCATTCTGACAGGTAAAATGCACAGCGAATGATTATTGGGCATCTTAATAGGCAATCCTTTCCTCAAAGGAATTTCTGCTCCTCTCTGTACACATCTAGTGGAATTCAGGTTTCAGGTGGTCCCTGGGCTGTGAGATTTTCCAGACCACCCCTTTCTCAGGAGCTTCCCTCCCCTGCTCATGTCTGGTTATCTGCCTACTCTACCATTAGGCAATTTGACAAGTGGCAAAGACATGAAGACTCCAAAGCCACATTACTGGGATAGCCTAGGTTACTACCCTGGTTTGGCTGACTTCAAACTGGTTTCCAGACCACTTAATTTGGATGTTAAGTATCTGCATAACACAGTTACTTGAAGTTTAGCTTTTACATTTAAAACCTCCAACATTTTAGGATAAAAATTATTACAGAGATAAATATCCTGTATTTTCTAACTGAGCAATTGTTTCAGCTGCCCTGTAGATATTCATATACATTAAGTTTCTAAAGTTCCAGGTCAATCACCTTAAACTGAGTTTTTGTGAAACTGTCATTCAACCCTAGTCACACTTTCTTCAAAACTTTGGCTCTGTCGTTTATGAAGCATTTCAGCGAAATCTTCCTATAAATCACCAAAATCACTAACGCGCTAATTCGTTCTTGAAAACAGAAAATTATAGAATTAAAGAAGCTTATTTGAACAATGAAAAAGGTGTCATGTAACTAAAAGAAATTGTTACTGAAGAGTTGTCTAAGTCCGGTATGTTGAACACAGAATTAAACACAACTCACAAAGTAGCAAAAAAAAAAAAAAAAAAAAAAAAAGAAAAAAAAAAAAAAAAAAAAGCAAAGAAAGATAGACACAGCAACAATAGAAGTGAGTAAAGAAGCCACAGACTTACTCAAGATAATTCAGAGAGAAGCAGAGCTCAAGCAGCGGCTCCAGAGCTCCCGACTGCAACGCTCCGAGGGTTTTTACAAAGTCAAAAGAACTTAGCAACAGGTGTCTTTAGAGGCCTCCAGTTGGTTACGCCCTATGACCAATGAGAGGCTGAAGCGGATGCTTGGCCCACAGTCAATCAGAGGCTGAACTGGAAACTTCTGTCTCCTTATCACAGGAGCGAGGATGCGGCCAGTATGCGCCCTATCTTGTCAAGAACTGGCTGCACCTGCTGTTGCTTTGTTGATGCCTTAACCCCGGGTTACACTAATTCCCTATTCTGCCCCAGAATGAATTTCAGGCATAAATGAAACAAGAAACAAAACCTAAATTTTATATAGTTTGCTCCTCTTTAAGCAAACATAGTTTAAGTTTCAGGTTGTATCCTCCAAAGACTTTTTTTTCCCCCCACATGTGAGACTTACATCTGACTTCTAACAGCTGACACTTAGATGATTTTACTTTTCTCATGACCATTAATATTTTCTTACACATGAATGACTTCCAACTTTCTATCTTCAGTTCTTTTCTTCTGAACTTCAGTCAGGCATATTTACCTGTCTTCTTGATATCTCCCTTAGGGTAATTCAAGCATAATGTGTTGAAAACAGATCACCTGAGCGTTTTGCCACATCTGCAAGAATAAAGATCATACTCAGTGTTCAGACTCCCGGCATTCCAGAAAATGTTGACAACACTCTGAAGGCAGGCATAATTATTTTGAAGAAGCCCCGAGAAACTCTGTGGAAGGACTTTAATTATGTAAATGTATAATTCAGTCTCTGGGGAAGAAAAAAAAAAAGAGGCGAGGCTCCAGCTTGACAAATGGCATAAAAATATAAAGAAACTGGCTACAGTGCACATTACCTGTGGCCATCCACAGAGCATGATCAAGGCATTACAATGAGCTTCCATTACAAGATGAGATCTGTGCATGCTTACTTTCCCGTCAATGTCATTATTCAGGAGAATGGGTCTCATGTTGAAAATCAAAATTTCTTAGTGAAAAATGCATCCACAAGGTTCAGGTGGATCTGGGTGTTGCTTGTTTCATATCACAAAGCAGATAAATTAATTCTTGAAGAAAATGTCATTGAACTTATATCAAATTCAGCTGCTTTGATTCAGCAAGCCACAACAGTTAAAAACAGAAATATCAGAAACATTTTGTATGGTATCTACATCTCTGAAAAAGGAACAGTTTAGCCACTGGTAGGTAAAACCTAAAAGTTGTCTAGCTTTGGAAACAAAATACTGATGATTCCTCAACTCAATTTATGATATTTTAAAGATTTAATAAAAACCCTCTAAAAATAATAAAGCAACAAGCAACTAACTAATCAGACTATCTGAATTAGAGCTCTCCCATCCAGTTATTTTCCATTTTTATAATGGCACCATCATTTGCTCCAGCTAAGAAGCGTTTTTAATTCCTCTCTTTCTCTAAAAACCACATTTACTAAATGAACAAGTTTTCCAGGACTATTTCCAAAATATATACCTATTCAGGCCTTTCCTCCCTTGCAACTCTCTAGTCCAAGCTCTAATCATCTTCAGCTTGTTTTGTTATAATAGTCTTCTAAATAGTCTAAATATTTTTAAAGCTCCTCTCTCTAATTTATCCAGAAAAATATTCTTTTTAAAAGATCATTCAGATAACATCACTTTCCCATTTAAAACATCTCAATGCTTTTTCTCATACTAGCATAAAAAGTAAACTCACTATTCTGGTCTGTAAGACACTCTAGGATTTGGATTCTGTCTGAATTTCTACCCATCATCCTACGCCCCTGGCCTTTTATTCAGTTGCATGGTTCTTTGTGTTCTTTGAAGACATTAAGTTGTCTGGTCTTAGATTCATTGTATGCATTCCCACTATTGCCTGGACCACTTCCCACGGTTCTTATATTTTAGGTCTCCTGTGAAATGTCACACACTGGGAGAGTCGTTTCTGGATCATTCTATCTAGGATAGATTTCCCACCTCTGAGTGTATCTTTACCAAAACATCTGCATATATCTCCTATGGAACCTAACACAATCTTTAGGTATTTTGTTTATCCATGTGTTTCTTTGTTTATTTTGTGTCTCACTAATTTTTCATAGGTTACTGAAACCACAGTGCCTATCACATATCACATTCTTAATAATTTTCAAATGAATGGATAAATGAATAAATTAATATACCATTTCACTCATTACAGAAGCAATAGTTCATTTTTATAGTTTATAAATTCATTAGTTTTCATGCACAGTCAATTGATAGTTGATTATAGGTGAAAACTGCCTTCTTAACATTTCTTTACTTACCATTTATACCTGGTAAGGATTGTGCTTTAGTCCATTTCTACAGCCATTTGGTACATCAAGCTTCTCAGTCTTTTTTTTTTTTCTTTCTTTTTCAGCTTTCTTCCTGTATAATTCCAATGGATATTTATAAGGAAACTATTTAGTGGGACACTTCCAGCTCCTTCTCATTTTCACTCAAGCCCTAACCTACGGGTGGTTGGTTCCCCTATTTTAACCATCTCTGACCAGTTTTAACATTGCATAAATCAAAACACAAATTCACAAAACATAGGATCATGACATAAATTTGTAGAAGGAGTAAAGATATGTTAAAAACTGAGCTTGAATCAGAGCGAAAAGGGTTTAATCTTAAAAGTTCATTCTAAGTGGCTAAAATCACAGCATGAGAAAATTTATTAAGACACTACATAGCCAGCTGTTGGCTTACAGTTCTACAGGCTGTACAAGGATGGTGCCAGCATCTGTTCAGCTTTTGGTGAGCCCTGGGAACCTTTTAGTCACGGCAGAAGGATAGGGAAGCCAGCGCGACACATGGGGAGAGACACAGCAGGAGAGATAGGGTGGGGGTGGGGAGTCTCAGACTCCATGTAAACAATCAGCTCTCATGGTAACACATTACTGTGGGAAGGCACCAAGCCATCCACAAGGGATTTGCCTCCATTACCCAAACACTTTCCACCAGGGTCCAACTACATCCAACACTGGGATCACATTTCAGCATGAGATTTGCAGGGGACAAACATCCAAACCACCTCAGCTAGTTATTCAACCTCTTGTGCCTCAGTATCCTTATCCATTACATTTAAATAAGAATGACAATAACAATACCTTCCTAGGGGATTTCTGCCAAGATGGCCAGATAGGAACAGCTCCACTCTGTAGTTCTCAGCAAAAGCAATCCAGAAGGCAAGTGATCCCCACATTTCCAACCGAGGTACCAGGTTAATCTCACTGGCACTGGTTAGATAGTGGGTGCAGCCCAAGGAGGGCAAGCCAAAGCAGGGTGGGGTGTCTTCTTACCAGGGAAGCACAAGTGGCTGGAGAACACCCTCTCTTAGCCAAGGGAAGCCATTAAGGATGTTTCCTGACACTCTGGCCCTCTGGCTCAGATACTGCGCTTTTCCCATGGTCTTCACAACCTGCAAACCAGGAGACTCCCTCTGGTGTCTACAACATCAGTGTCCTGGATTTCCAACACAAAACCTGGTGGCCATTTTAGCTGCAAAAGATTTTTTTTCCTCATACCCCAGAGGCACTTGAAATACCAGCAAGACAGAACTGCTCATTTTCCTGAAAAAGGGCCTGAATCCAGGGAGCCAAGTGATCTGGCTCTGGGGGTCTCACCCCTATGAAGACCAGAAGCTAAGATCTACTGGCTTGAAATTGTTGCAGCCAGCACAGCAGCCTGAGCTTGTTCTGAGATTGTTGAGCTCAGTGTAGGGAGTGGGGTCCACAATTGCTGAGGTTCAGATAGGTGATTTTAACCTCACCTGTGTAAATAAAGTCACCAGAAAGTTTACACAACAACTGATGGAGCCTACGACAGCTCAGCAAGGCCTCTTCAGGAAGACTGTCAACTAGACTTACTTCTTGCTGGACAGGGCATCTCTAAAAAAGGCAGGAGCCCATCAGGGACTTATAAACAAAGCCTCCACCTTCCTGGGACAGAGCACCTGGGAAAAGGGGCGGTTGTGGGTTTCACTTCAGCAGACTTAATGTCCCTGCCCCGCAGCTCTGAAAGGAGCAACAGATCTCCCAGCCCAGCACCTGATATCTGATAAGGGACAGACTGCCTCCAGAAGTGCCTCCCTGACCCTGTGTATCCTGACTGGGAGAACTTCATACAGGAGAGCTCTGTCTCACATCTGGAGGACACCCTTCTGGGATGAAGCTACCAAAGGAAGAAACAGGCAGCAATATTTGCTGTTCTGCAGCCCTGCAGGTGATTCCCAAGCAAGCAGAGTCTGGAGTAGACCTCCAGAAAACAGCAGACCTGCAGCAGAGGTGCCTGACTATTAGAAGGAAAACTAACAAATAGAAAGAAATAGCTTCAACATTAACAGAAAGGACATCCACTCAGAGACCCCATCTAAAAGTCACCAGTATGAAAGACCAGTGGTAGATAAATCCATGAAGATGGGAATAAACAAGCGCAAAAAGGCTGAAATTGCCAAAAACAAAAAAGCCTCTTCTCCTCCAAGGGATCACAACTCCTCACCAGCAAGGGAATAAAACTGGAGGGAGAATGAGTTTAATGAATTGACAAAAGCAGGCTTCAGAAAGTGGGTAATAACAAACTTCTCCAAGCTAATGAGGCATGTTCTAACCCAATGTAAGGAAACTAAGAAACATGAAAAAAAGGTTAGATGAAATGCTAACTATAATAACCAGCACAGAGAAGAATGTAAACAACTTGATGGAGCTGAAAAATACAGCATGAGAACTTCATGAAGCATAATCAAGTTTCAATAGCCAAATTGATCAAGTGGAAGGAAGGATATCACAGATTTAAGATCCACTCAGTGAAATAAAATGAGAAGGCAAGATTAGAGAAAAAAAAAATGAAAAGAAATGAACAAAGCCTCCGAGAAATATGGGATTATATGCAAAGACCAAACCTACATTTGATTGGTGTACCTGAAAGTGACTGGGAGAATGAAACCAAGGAGAAAAACACTCTTCGGGATACTATCCAGGAGAACATCCCCAATTAGCAAGACAGGCCAATATTCAAATTCAGGAAACACAAAGAATATCACAAAGATATTTCTCCGGAAGAGCAACCCAATGGCACATAGTCACCAGATTCACCAGGGTTAAAATGAAGGAAAAAATGCTAAGGGCAGCCAGAGAGAATGGTTGGATTACCCACAAAGGGAAGCCCATCAGACTCACAGTGGACCTCTTCGAAGAAACCCTACAAGCCAGAGGAGAGTGGGGGCCAATATTCAACATCCTTAAAGAAAAGAATTTTCAACCCAGAATTTTATATCTGGCCAAACTAAGCTTCATAAGTAAAGGAGAAATAAAATCCCTCATGGACAGCAACTGCTGAGAGAGAGTGTGTCACCACCAGGCCTGCCTTACAAGACCTCCTGAAGGAAGCACTAAACATGGAAAGGAACAACCAGTACCAGCGACTGCAAAAAACATACTAAATTGTAAAGACAATCGACACTATGAAGAAACTGCATCAACAAATGGGCAAAACAACCAGGTAGCACCAAAATGTCAGGATCGAATTCACACATAACAATATTAACTTTAAATGTAAATGGCTTAAATGCCCCAATCAAAAGACACAGACTGGCAAATTGGATAAAAAGTCAAGACCCATCAGTGTGCTGTATTCAGGAGACCCATCTCACGTGCTAAGAAACACATAGACTCAAAATAAAGTGATGGAGGAAGATTTACCAAGCAATTGTAGAGAAAAAAAAAAGCAGGGGTTGCAATCATAGTCTCTGAAAAAGATACTTTGGACCAACAAAGACCAAAAGAGACAAAGAAGGGCATTATGTAATGGTAAAGGGATTAATGCAACAAGAAAAGCTAACTATCCTAAATATATATGCACCCAATACAAGAGCACCCAGATACATAAAGCAAGTTCTTAATGACCTACAAAGAGACTTAGACTCCTACACAATATCAGTGGGAGACTTTAACACCCCACTGTCAATATTAGATCAAAAAGACATAAAATTAACAAGGATATCCAGACCTTGAACTCAGATTGGACCAAGCAAACCTAATAGACATCTACAGAACTCTGCACCCCAAATCCAAAGAATATACATTCTTCTCAGTACCACATCATACTTATTCTAAAATTGACCCCATAATTGGAAATTAAACACTCCTCAGCAAATACAAAAGAATGAAAATTATAACAGTCTCTTGGACCACTGTGCTATTAAATTAGAACTCAGGATTAAAAAACTCACTCAAAACTGCATTACTACATGGAAAATGGACAACCTGCTCCTGAATTGTTGCTGGATAAACAATGAAATGAAGGCAGAAATAAAGATGTTCTTTGAATCCAATGACAATGAAGAAAAAACTTAGCAGAATCTCTGGTAAACATTTAAAGCAGTGTCTAGAAGGAAATTTATAGAACTAAATGCCCACAATAGAAGTAAGGAAAGATCTAAAATCAACACCCTAATGTCACCATTAAAAGAACTAGAGGAGCAAGATCAAACAAATTCAAAAGCTAGGAGAAGACAAGAAGTAACTAAGATCAGAGCAGAAGTGAAAGGGAAAGAGATACAAAAAAACCCTTCAAAAGAATCTATAAATCCATGAGCTGGTTTTTTGAAAAGATCAACAAAATAGATAGGCTGCTAACCAGACTAATAAAAAATAAAAGAGAGAAGAATCAAATAGATGCAGTAAAAAATGATAAAGGAGTATAACCAATGACTCCACAGAAATACAAACTACCATCAGAGCATCAGAGATTACTACAAACATAACTATGCAAATAAACCAGTAAATCTAGAAGAAATACATAAATTCCTGGACACTCACACCCCCCAAAGACTAAACCAGGAAGAAGTTTAATGCCTGAATGTACCAATAACAAGGTCTGAAGTTAAGGCAGCAATTAATTGCCTACCAAGCAAAAAAAAGTCCGGGACCAGATGAGTTCACAGCTGAATTCTACCAGAGGTACAAAGAGGAGCTGGTACCATTCCTTCTGAAACTATTCCAAACAATACAAAAAGAGAGAATCCTTCCTAACTCATTTTATGAGACCAATATCATCCTGATACCAAAACCAGGCAGAGACACAACTAAAAAAGAAAATTTCAGGCAATTATCCATGATGAATGTTGATGTGAAAATCTTTAATAAAATATGGTGAACTGAATCCAACAGCAGATCAAAAAGCTTGTCCATCACAATCACATTGGCTTCATCCCTGGGAAGCAAGGCTGGTTTAATATATGCAAATCTATAAACCTAATCCATCACATAAACAGAACCAAAGACAAAAACATGATTATCTCAAGAGATGCAGAGAAGGCCTTTGACAAAATTCAGCAGCCCTTTATGCTAAAAACTCTCAATAAACTAGTTATCGATGGGCCATATTTCAAAACAATAAGAGCTATTTATCAAAAACCCACAACCAATACCATACTGAATGGGCAAAAACTGGAAGCATTCACTGTGAAAACACAAGACAAGGATGCCCTCTCTCACAACTCCTATGCAGCATGGTATTGGAAGTTCTAGCCAGGGCAATCAGGCCAGAAAAAGAAATAAAGGATATTCAATTAGGAAAAAATGAAGTAAAATTGTTACTATTTGCAGACAACATAATTGCATATTAAACAGACCCCATCATCTCAGACCAAAATCTCCTTAAGCTGCTAAGCAACTTCAGCAAAGTCTCAGGTGCAAAATCAGTGTGCAAATATCACAGGCATTCCTATACACCAGTAACAGACAAACAGAGAGCCAAATCATAAGTGAACTGTCATTCATAATTGCTACAAAATGAGTAAAATACCTAGGAATACAACTAACAAGGGGCACAAAGGACTTCTTCAAAGAGAACTACGAACCACTGCCCAAGGCAATAAGAGGACACAAACAGATGGAAAAACGTTCCACACTCATGGTTAGGAAGAATCAGTATTATGAAAATGGCCATACTGCCCAAAGTAATTTATAGATTTAGTGCTATTCCCATCAAGATACTATTGACTTTCTTCACAGAATTGGAACACCACCTTAAACTTCATATGGAACCAAAAAAGAGCCCGTATAAGCCAAGACAATCTTAAGTAACAAAAATACAAAGCTGAAGGCATCACACTACCTGACTTCAAACTATTCTACAAGACTACAGTAATCAAAACAGCATGGCACTGGTACCAAAACAGATATAGACCAATGGAACAGAACAGAGGCCCCAGAAATAATGCCATACATCTACTAGTATCTGATCTTTGACAAACCTGACAAAAACAAGCAATGGGAAAAGGATTCCCTATTTAATAAATGGTTTTAGGCAAACTGGCTAGCCATATGTATCCCTTTCTTACACATTATACAAAAATTAACAAAATATGGATTAAAGATTTTAACATAAGACCTAACACCATAATATCCCTAGAAGAAAACCTAGGAATACCATTCAGGACATATGCATAGGCAAGTATTTCACAACTAAAACACCAAAAGCAATGGCAACAAAAGCCAGAATAGACAAATGGGATCTAATTAAACTTAAGAGCTTCTGCACAGCAAAGGAAACTATCATTAGAGTGAACTGGCAACCAACAGAATGGGAAAAAATTTTTGCACTTTATCCATCTGTCAAACAGCTAATATCCATAATCTACAAAGATATGAAAAAAAGAAACCCAAACAACCCCATCAAAAAGTGGGAAAAAGATATGAACAGACAATTCTCAAAAGAAGACATTTATGCTGTCAACAAACATATGAAGAAAAAGTTCCTTATCACTACAGAAATGGTCATTTTAGAAATGCAAATCAAAACCACACTGAGATACCATCTCACACCACTTAAAATGGTGATCATGAAAAAATCAGGAGATAACAGATGCTGGAGAGGATGTGGAGAGATAGGAATGCATTTACACCGTTGGTGGGGTTTAGTTCAACCATGTGGAAGCCTGTGTGTCGATTCCTCAAGTATCTATAACCAGAAATACCATTTGACCCAGCAGTCCCATTACTGGAAATATACCCAAAGGATTATAAATCATTCTATTATAAAGATACACACACACATGTTTATTGTAGCACTGTTCACAAAAGCAAAGACTTGGAACCAACCCAAATGCACATCCATGATAGACTGGATAAGAAAATGTGGCACATATACACCACGGAATACTATGGAGCCATTAAAAAGGATGAGTTCACGTCCTTTACAGGGACATGGATGAAGCTGGAAACCATCATCTTCAGCAAACTGACACAAGATCAGAAAACCAAACACCGCATGTTCTCACTCACAAGTGGGTGTTGAACAATGAGAACACATGGACACACTGAGGGAAACATCACACACTGGGGCCTATAGTGGGAGCCAAGGACTGGGAGAGGGATAGCAGCAGGTGAGGGCATTGGGGAGGAATAGCATTAGGAGTAATACCTACTGTAGATGACAGAGTGATGGATGCAGCAAACCACCATGGCACGTGTATACCTATGTAACAAACCTGCATGTTCTGCACATGTACCCCAGAACTTAAAGTATAATAAATAAATTTTTTAAAGAAAGATGGATTGTGGTTCTGGATTACAATTACAGAAATTTACTAAAATACTTAATCGTATGTCTACATTGGGACATTTTATATCATGTGTCTTATACCTTAATAAAATTATTATTAAGGTATCATGTGTCTTATACCTTAATAAAATTATTAAGAATAAAAAAATTGTTGAATATTGGTGCCGACTCTCTTCTGGTTTCTAGGGTTTCTGCTGAGAGATCCACTGTTAGTCTGACGGGCTTCCCTTTGAAGGTGACCTGACCTTTCTCTCTGGTTGCTCTTAACATTTTTTTCTTCATTTCAACCTTGGAGAATCTGATGATTACGTGTCTTGGAGCTGATCTTCTCATAGAGTACCTTAGTGATGTTCTCTGTGTTTCCTGAATTTGAATGTTGGCCTGTCTTGCCAGGGAAGTTCTCCTTGATGATATCCTAAAGTGTGTTTTCTAACTTGGTTCCATTCTCTCTGTTTCCTTCAGATACTCCAATCAATCATAGGTTTGATCCTTTACCATAGTCCCATATTTCTTATAGACTTTGTTCATTCCTTTTTATCTTTTTTCTCTAATGTTGTCTGCATGCTTTATTTCTGAAAGGTACTTTTCAAACTCTGATATGCTTTCTTCCACTTGATTGATTTGGCTACTGATACTTGTGTATACTTCACTAAGTTCTCATAGTGTGCTGCTTTTTTCAGCTCCATAGGGTCATTTATGTTCCTCTCTTAAGAGGTTATTCTAGTTAGCAGCTTCTGTAATCTTTTATGGAAGTTCTTAGCTTCTTTGCACTGGATTAGAACAATGCTCCTTTAGCTCAGTAGAGTTTGTTATTATGCACCTTCTGAAGACTACTTCTGTCAATTCTTCCAACTCATCCTCCATCCAGTTCTGTAATCTTGCTGGAGAGGCACTGCGATCATTTGGAAGGAAAGAGACATTCTGGCTTTTGGAATTTTCAGCATTTTTTTGGTGCTGTTTTTTCCTCATCTTCATGATTTATTTACCTTTGATCTTTGAGGCTGTTGACCTTTGGATGGGGTTTTTGTGGGGGCATCATTTTTTGCTGATGTTGCTGTCGTTGTGCCTTCTGTTTGTTGATTTTTCTTCTAACAGTCAGGCCCCTTTTCTGTAGGTCTGCTGCAGTTTGCTGGAAGTCCAGTCTAGACCCTGTTCACCTGGATATCATCAGGGGAGACTGCAGAACACCAAAGACTGCTGCCTGATCCTCCTCCTGGAAGCTTTGTCCCAGAGTGGCACTGGCCTGAAGCCAGCTGGAGCTCCCTGTATGAGGTGTCTGTTGACTCCTGTTGGGAGATCTCTCCCAAACAGGAGGTATGGGGGTCAGGGACCGATTTGTGGAGGCAGTCTGTCCCTTAGAAGAGCTGGTTCCCTGTGCTAGGAGAATCCCCTTTATCAGAATCACCCTTTCTCTTCAGAGCCAGCAGGCAGGAAAAATTAAGTATGCTGGACCTGCAACCGCCGTTCCCACCCCCACCCCGAGGTGCTCTGTCTCAGGGAGATGAGAGTTTTGCCTGTAAGCCCCTGAATGGAAATGCTATATTTCTTGCAGATATGCCCTGCACTGTGAGGAGGAATCTAGGCAAGCAGTCTGGCCACAAACTGCTGTGCTGTGGAGAATTCTGTACAGTCCAAACCTTCCAGTCTCCTTAGTCCTGTCAGGGGAAAACTGCCTACTAGAGCCACAGTAAAGTTGGTAGCCCCTTTCCCCACCAAACTGAATCATTCCAGGCTGACTCCAGACTGCTATGCTGGCAGTGAGAATTTCAAGTCAGTGGTTTTTACCTTGCTGGGCTCCATGAGTGTGGGACCTACTGAGCAACACTACTTGGCTCCCTGGAATCAGCCCCTATTCCAGCAGAGTGAATGGTTCTGTCTCACTGGAGTTCCAGGTGCCACTGGACAATGAAAATAATCCTGCCGGTCAGTGTCTGCCCAAACAGCCATCCAGTTTTGTGCTTGAAACCCAGGGTCCTTCTGGTATATGCTCATCAGGGAATCTCCTGATCTGCAAATTTCAACAATCCATTTGCACTGTTGGTGAAAATGGAGATTGTTTCAACCATTGTAGAGGACAGTGCTATGATTCCTTATGGATGTAGAAACAGAAATACCACCTGACCCAACAATCCCATTACTAGATATATGTCTAAAGGAATATAAATCATTCTACCATAAAGACATGTGCACACATATGTTTACTGAAGCAGTGTTTACAATAGCAAAGACATGAAACCAACCCAAATGTGCCTCAAGGATAGACCAGATAAAGAAAATGTGTATATATATGCCATGCAATATCATGCAGCCATAAAAAAGGATGAGATCATGTCTTTTGCAGAGACATGGATGAAGCCAGAGGCCATCATTCTCAGTAAACTGACACAGGAACAGAAAACCAAACACCACATGTTCTCACTCATAAGTGGGAGTTGAACAATGAGAACACATGAACACAGGGAGGGGAACAACACATACCAGGGCCTGCTGATGGGTGAGGGTTGAAGGGAGAGACTTAAGAGAATGGGTCAATGGGTGCATGGTACATGTATACCTGTGAAATAAACCTGCATGCTCTGCACATGTATCCCATTCTTTTTAGAAAAAATATAGAAAAATAAATAAATAGGTTGCTTTTTCCATAAAGAAACATCTGCTTGGTTTCCTGTGAAGCCTCAGGGAGCTTTTGCTCATGGTGGAAGGTAAAGCACAAGCAGGTACCTCATATGGAGAGAGAGGAAGCAAGGTCCCAGACTCTTAAACCACCAGATCTCATGTGAAGTAATGGCATAAGAACTCACTTGTCACCAAGGGGATGGTGCTAACCCATTCAAGAGGGATCCACCCTATGAACGAGTTACCTCCCAACAGGCCTCTTCAACATTGGAAATCACATTTTAACATAAGATTTACAGAGGACAAATATCCAAACCCTGTCACCTCCTAAGAACTGTAAGAAGACAAGGATGCCCACTTTCAACAGTCTTATTCAACATTGTACTGACAGTACTCACCAAAGCAATCAGGCAGGAGAAAGAATAAACAAATAAGATACCCAAATTAGAAAAGAAGAAGTTAAATTATTTGTTTGCTGATTACGTAATCTTATATCTAGAAAACCCTAAGTCCACCAAAAGATTACTAGATTTTATAAACAAATTTTCAAAATCAACATACAAAAATCAGTTACATTTCTATACATCAATAAACAACTATGCTAAGAACCAAATCATGAACACAACTCGATATACTCTGTCTCAGGGAGATGACAGTTTTATCTGCAAGCCCCTGACTGGAGCTGCTGTATTTCTTGCAGATATGCCCTGGCCTGTGAGGAGGAATCTAGACAAGCAGTCTGGCCACAACCACTTTATTGTGTTCTAGTGAATTCTGTACAGTCCAAACCTTCCAGTCTCCTTAGTCCTATCAGGGGAAACCACCTACTAAAGCCACAGTAAAGTTGGTATCCTCTTTCCCCAACAGAATGAATCATCCCAGGCTGACTCCAGACTGCTGACATTTGTCTAGGCAAATAATTTATGCCTAAGACGTCAAAATCAAGGACAACAAAAAACAAAAATAAACGCAGAATTTAATTAAACTTAAAAGCTCTGCACAACAAAAAGAAATAATCAATAGAGTAAAAATACAATCTATAATATGGAAGAGAATATTTGCAAACTATGCATCTGACAATGGATTAATATCTAGAATCTATAAGAAACTCAAACAATTCAACAAGAAAGAAAAAATCCATTAAAAATAGGCAAAGAATATGAACAGACATTTTTCAAAAGAAGACATACAAATGGCCAACAATGAAGGAAAAAATGGTCAACATCAGTAATCATCAGAGAAATGCAAATTGAACCCACTATGCCATGCCATCTTACACCAGTCAGAGTGGATATTACTAAAAAGACAAAACAAGAGTTGTTGGAGAGGATGCGAAAAGAAGAAAATACTTATACACTGTTGGTGGTAATGTAAATTAGTACAGCTTTATGGGAAACAGTATGGAGATTCGTTAAAGAAGTAAAAATAGAACTAGTATTTGATCCAGCAATCCCACTACTGGATATTTACCCTAAAGTGTAGAAATTATGATATCCAAAAGACACTTGCACTTGTATGTTTATTGCAACACAATTTATAATAACAAAGATCAAGAATCAACCTAAGTTTTCAAAAACAGATAATTGGATTAAAAATGTAGTGTATATATTCACACACACATACATACACATATACCTCATGGAAATCATGTAGAAAATCATTTGCAGAAATATACATAGAACTAGAGGCCATTATCTTTATGAGAAATAACTCAGAAATAGAAACTAAAATACCACATGATCTCACATAAAAGTAAGAGCTAAATAATGTGCACACATGGACATAGAGAGAGGAAGAATAGGCGTGGGCTGGGGGTGAGGTACCGTGTAAAGTATTTGGATAACTGTTACACTTATAACCAAGACTTCACCACTAAACAATATATTCATTTAATAAAAATGCATTTGTAACCCTCTAAATCTATTTTTAAAAATCAGGTTGCATCAAATAGTATGGGTAAAAAAAACAACAACAACACAGAAACAACTGACACATTATGCATTCCATTTTCTATCAGCATGCTGCATTTTTGGTAAGAAATTTGACCAACAAATCCTCACTCACTTTTTCAGGATAAAAACTTGCTCAATATAAAACATACTACATACTTAACAATCCTAAAGCTCTAATCAATGAACATAACCTGAATTCATTTTAACTGTGGTTATTTCAAATTTGTTTAAATATATTAATTCAATTTGCCACTGATTAAATAGCTATAGAGAACTTTTAATTTGTCAGGTATTCCATCCAGAAGAAAACAGGTCCAGCAGAAAACAGAGCTTATCTCTGTCATGCCAAGTAATGTCAGGACATATGATGGAGGAGAATAATTCTATTTGTTAGCTTGGGAAAGGCTTATCTGAGCATTTTCCATTTAAACTAGGCTTGAAATATGAATAACAGTTGACAAGATAAAGGGTAGAGAAGATCTTTTCTATACTATATTTCAAAGGCATTTGCCTGGAGACAGAGTGAGACTCCATCTCAAAAAAAAAAAAAAAAAAAAAAAAAAAAAAAAAAAAAAAAACTTCCACAAAGACCTCTTGAAGTTATTGTTCTTTTTCTATTCAAAGACATCTGAGCATCTAACGTGGCAAAGCAAAACTAAGTTAAGTTTAATATGTTCTCTTCTCATCTGGGTTTAAAATATTTGTGTAAGTACATTTGCCATCTCTGACAAAACATATCTCAAATTCTAATCATGGTCAGACACACAGCTCTTTAGAAGTATACAGGAAATCAATAAATTATTATGTTGAATTCTTCTTTCTTTTTTGTTTTGCTTGTTAAAAAATCTACAATTAGCACATATTACCATTGCAGGTGAATAAAATTGTTATATTTCAAAAAACATTCCCTTTATTCTTTTAACAGATTTAGTTCTTCTAATTAAAAACGTTAAACTCACTAACCAGTTAAAACACTTCCTTTCCTTTAAAAATAATTGAGTGGTTACTGGGTTTTTGCACATACAGCACTCATCACCCACTGGAGAAGATAATCTGGGTATGGCTGGGACGATATTTAGGATTAATTTTGCATATAATAGAATAACAAAAGAACAATATAAGAGTGACTTACGAAAGATAAATATTCATTTCTTTCTCACATAATAGGCACAATTAAATTTAATCTTTTTCTTATATAAATTGAATTTGGAATTCAGCAATCAGGGCTTATATTACGTGTTCACAAAGTTGCATAGACTACTGATTTGTAAAAATTTATCATCTTGATCCAAAATGATGCCTGGGGCACCAGACATCATATCAAAGCTCCAAGGAAGAGGAAGGGAAAAAAGAATGAAGAGACTGTTCTCTTTCTATAAGGATAATTCCTAAAAGTGTCACATACCATTTTCATATACAGTGTTACTGGCCATTCCTGACAAAAACAGAGGGTGGAAAATGTACTTTTGTCATAATACAACCAGTTAAAAATCAGGGCCCAAGACAGAAAGGAATATTAAAAGTGAAGTATAATCAACAAGTATGTCACTTTCTGCTTCATGAAGTCAGAGAGTTTAATACATTTTTCATGTATTTTTCTAGATTAAAGCACTAAAATTAGAAGAACTAGCATTTGCTAAAACCCCTGTACATGTCACACGTTTGTCTCTGTTAATATTTATATTGTCTTATGAGAGACACAGCATTCTTTATTTACACATACCCAAACAGATGAATGTCACTGCAGTCCAGTTTGCCCTTCTGGAGTCTGCAAGTTTAATCATCGTGGTGTACTACTCCCTAACAAGAGTTACTGTTGCTTCTGTTCTAGAATAGCTAAGAGCTGGCAAAGGATAACAGTGGAATAATGTTGACACATTCTTCTGTGCTTATCAGAAGAGTATGGATTTAAGACAGTTAAGAAATCTCATTTCCATCTTCTTTTTTGGGCAGTGCTTTTGAAAAAAATGGCTCAAAAGCAAGCGAGACCCATTAGGAGTTAGGATGACAAAATCATTGAGGACAACTGGTGAATTTTTATTACACTAATCAACCTAGTGGTAAAGAAGACCTCCTGCCAGAATAGCTTATCTCAATTTGATCCGAATAAGCTGGTTAAACTTTTACTTTAGTAAAATGATCCAGAAAGGCTGAGCAAGCACAGCTGACTCGGTACTCTTAGGAGAAGAGGCCTTTGTTAAGCTGTACTCTCCTATACATAAGATGAGTAAAACACAACTCTATTCTCTGTGTTATCACACTGAGTCCAATCTTAGATATTTTATTTATTATTTTTTTGAGACACAGTTTACCTGTTGCCCAGGCTGGAGGGCAATGGCATGATCTCAGCTCACTGCAACTTCTGCCTCCTAGGGGCAAGCAATTCTCGTGCCTTGGCTCCCAAGTAGCTAGGATTACGGCACGTGCCACCATGTCTGGCTAATTTTGGTACTGTTAGTAGAGACGGGGTTTCACCATGTTCACCAGGCTGGTCTCGAACTTCTGACCTCATGTGATCTGCCCTTCTTGGCCTCCCAAAGTGCTAGAATTATAGACATGAGCCATTGTGCCTAATGCCTATCATATTTTAGAAAAATCAAAATAAAAAGGAAAACAAGAAAAGATTTTTATTTTTGGATCATACATGTATTAGTCCATTTTCAAGCTGCTGATAAAGACATACCTGTGACTGGGTAATTTACAAAGAAAAATAGGTTTAATGAACTCACAGTTCCACGTGGTTGGGGAGATCTCACAATCCTGTGGAAGGCAAAAGACAAATCTTACATGATGGCTGGAAAGAGAGAAATGAGAGCCAAAAGAAAGGTATTTCCCCTTTAAAACCATCAGATCTCATGAGATTTATTCACTACCATAAGAACAGGATGGTGGAATGATTCAGTTATCTTCCACCTGGTCCCTCCCACAACATGTGGGAATTATGGGAGTTACAATTCAAGAGGAGATTTTAGTGGGAAGACAGCCAAACCATATCAATGCATCAGAGTGTAGTGTATCCAAAGATGCTGTTATTTCCTCTCTGCTCTTCCTTTAAGAGGGAATTCTATCGTAAACAGTGCCGCAATGAACATATGTGTGCATGTTTCTTTATAATAGAACAATTTATAATTCTTTGGGTATATACCCAGTAATGGGATTGCTGGGTCAAATGGTATTTCTATTTCTAGGTCCTTGAGGAATCACCACACTGTCTTCCACAATGTTTACAATAGCAAAGATCTGGAAACAACCCAAGTGTCCATCAACAATAGACTGGATAAAGAAAATGTGGCACATATACACCATGAAATACTATGCAGCCATAAAAAATGATGAGTTTGTGTCCTTCATAGGGACATGGATGAATCTGTAAACCATCATTCTCAGCAAACTGACGCAAGAACCAAAAACCAAACACCGCATATTATCATTCATAGGCAGGTGTTGAACAATTAAAACATGTGGACATAGGGAGGGGAGCATCACACACCATGATCAGTTGGTGGGGGGGCTAGGGGAGGGACAGCAGGGGGTGGGGAGGGTAGGGAGTGTTAATGAGGTGAGAAATACCAGATACAGGTGATGGGTAGATGAAGGCAGCAAACCACCTTGCCATATACATACCTATGCAACAACCCTTGTGATTTGCACATGTATCCCAGAACCTAAAGAACAATTTAAAAAAAAAAAAAGAGGGAATTCTCTTACATTCTTCACAATTGGCATCAATCCCAACAGACAAGTGCCTGGTGGCACATAACACCTGAAGTAGTAGCTTTTTCACTCTGACCTCTATTTTTCAATAACTGAGAAATAATATGAAAAATAAATGTTTAATTACCTCTTTCCCAAAGAGTAAAAATACGTTTCAACTAGAGTTGATTGCAAGTACCATGGAAATGGGAGAGTTCCCTGATTTCCTTCCCCTTGCAGAATGTGTGGCAGGGACAACCTTTTGGGCACAAAAACAGAACTGCCCGTTTTCATTTAGGGAAGCAGGTCTTCAGGCTTGAGGGTGGGGCCTTTGCCAGGGAACCACCTCTTCTACCAAATATTGCCCATCTCCTGTCCATATCACCAATTTATACCTTTAAGCATATATGGTCTATGAAAAACATTGATTGTTCACTTAGTACACTTCCTTTGTTTTCCATAACTCCTTGTGTAACCAAACCAGGTAGTAAGTTTACCTAAAACTGTCATTTTTTAAGTTCATAGGTATGTCTTTTACTTACATGCTACTTAAGGCGAATGCTTTCAGTATTAATTTTGCCCATGGTGTGAAAACAAATCTTTTCCTGAAGCACCTGTGGAGATATATATATATATATATATATATATATATATATATATATATGTATGTATATAACCAGGGACAAATAGCTCAAATGTTAAAACAAGCACAACCAGTGGGAAACACTAAATAACTAAAGAGAGAAGAGCGAAGTGTTGGAGTTTATAGTTGAGATTGACTGTTTCCAATTAGTATCAGGCTTGTATGTGGTTAGTACATAAGAATCACGGTGCTGACTCATCTGGTAATGATTGTCTGGCCTAACTGAAAATTTATAAAACTTGACCTATTGTTACACTGATTGAACTGAAATTCAAATACACTGATTAAATTGAAATACACTGACTACATTACCAGTGATATATTTTGTTCACAATAAATATGTCACTTCTTCCAAATTCATATGCATTCTTCCAAGAGCTCTTTTTAATGTGTATTACCAAGGACCTTTTGGAAGGAAGCTCATTTTACCTTGAACAGGACATTGAGAGATTACCCATACCCAGCTACAGATGAAATCTATTTTGAAGTGATCAGCAGGTGCTTGGTCTCACGTGAGATGATGTGCTTAAGGGCTACAGAGACCACATGAGCTATAAAATCTATTTAGGAATTAACTGTTTTTTTTTTTGTTTGTTTGTTTGTTTTGTTTTGTTTTCTTCTTAGACAATTCACTTGCTCTGGAAGCATTCATGGAGAGCACCTCAGGTAATTGCTTCAAATGACCAAAAGTTGTGGTCAGAACTGTTCTTAGAATATTTCTGATTCCCTGTACTTACAAACATGCTTAAGGGCACTTAATGAATAACCTTTTACCAATGTACCACCCTTTCATTACCACCTGGGCTTAGAAGCAAAAGCTATAAAGGTGAGAATTATTTTCTTATGGGTTCAGCCCAACCCTTCAATAGCAATGGCACTTTGTAGATGGCATCAATCAGTGGGAGGAAAATTATACCTTAGGTCATTTTAGGCAGAGTAGACCATAAAATGAAACACTATAAAATCTTTGGGTTTATAATAGCACCATGTCATAAATTCTCCCTGTGGAGAGACAGTACTGGTGCCTGCTTTACATTTCTAATGTATACAGTGGAACAATGGGCTAAGAATATCCTAATTCGGGAATTATTCTTCCTATATTATTAAAAAAATCACTTAAATGGTTGGGCACCTGAATTTTGCATCTCATGGTGGGAGTCTTTTACAGAAAACACACATACATACAGATCAAAAAGATGGAGCCTTTTTTAAAATAAAAGCAAATGAATAAGTGAACAAAAAATAAAGTTTCTCAATTTGGATAATTTAAATCACGTCTTTCTGAGGAAATAGGAAAACCATTGTGCTGGCTTAACAATAGACATTCTTTCTCTCTTTTCCTTCTATTTTTTTTTTCTGCTGTTCCTTACTACGAAGGCTATTTTTTAAACTAACTAATGGAGAGATAGTTCTGTAACTGTTATGGCTGCTACAGTTTGTCTTCACCAAAACTAAGGTTGCTGGTTGATCCTCAATGAGGCAGTGTGGAGAGGCAGAGCCTAGTGGGGGGTGTTTTGGTTATGGGGTGTGTTCCTCATGAATAGATTACTGCTGTCTCCCGAGAACGAGCAAATGGGTTCTGCCTCTCACAGATTTGGATCCTTTCCTGTGAGAGTGGGTTGCTAGACCTCATGTGTGCCTCTTTGTACATGCCCACTCCCCTTTATGCTTTATCATGCTGTGAATCATCATGTGGCCCTTACCAGAGGCCAACGAGGTGCCAGCACCACAATTCTTGAATCTCTCAGTCTCAGAATTATGAGCCAGATAAACTTATTTTCTTTATAAATTACCCAGTATCAGATATTTTGTTATAGCAAAACAAACTGGATTAATACAATAACCCAAGATAAATTGCAAAAAGGTTGTAAGATGTAACTATCAGGTAGTCTTTTCAGGCAAAAATTTCAGGAGCCTTCATCAAAGAGTTATTTAAAAAAAATCTTTATTCCATTTTTTATGTTATTATTTTTAACTTTTATTTTAAATTCAGAGGTACAAACACAAGTTTGTTACACAGGTAAACTTGTGTCATGAGGGTTTGTTGTACAGTTTATTTCATCACCAAGGTATTAAGCCTAGCACCCATCAGTTTTTTTTTTTTTCTCCTTCCCACCCTCCACCCTCTGAAAGGCTCCAGTGTGTGTTGTTCCCTTGTATGTTTCTATATGTTTTCACATCATTTAGAGCTCACTTACAAGTGAGAACATGTAGTATTTGGTTTTGGATGAAGAAAATGTGGTACGTATATATCATGGAATACTATGCATCCATAATAAATGGCATGTCCGTGGCAGAATGTGCAAGGAGCTGGAGGCCATTATCCTTAGCTAACAACCTCAGGAACAGAAAAGGAATTATATTTTAAATGGACTAATGTTGGACCTACCTGGTAAGGGGAATTCTTAGTTTTCTATTGTAAGTAAGGTCTCCGTCTCCTAGGTCACTTTATCCTAGCATTGCCCTCTTGAAGGTCATGCTCCTCTGACTAATATGGCCATGGTTCTTTAACCTTGATAACTCAGAAAAGAAAACTTAGGTCCTTCTTTTGTTTTTTCTCAAATATCTTTCTTAGATGGGAGTATATCCATCAGAACACCTCTTTTCTACCAGAGATATTTAAATCCAGGGAAGCTGAGGACAGAGTACGTGATAGTCCCAACCCTTAAGTGACTTCTTTGTTTCCTTCCTCTAGTTGTATGTACAATCCATAGTGCCTTGCCACATGTGGCTACTGAATACTTAAAAAATAACTTGACAAATTTGAGATGTTTTATAAGTATTTTATAAGATGTTGTACAGCAAATGTACAATTCATTAATAATTGATTATACTGATTATACACTGAAATAATTTTGACATACTGGATTAAATAACATGCATTATTACAAGTAATTTTATCTGTCTCCTTTTATTCTTAAAAATGTGGCTACTAGAAAGTATAAAATGACATGTGTAGCTTAGCTTTGTGTGTCACATTCTATTTCTCTTGGACAGTGCTGAGCTATAAAAGATCTTCTCAGGAATTAAGACATTCAGAGAAAGGAGAAGTTTTCTAGTCCAGCCACTGAAAACTCTTCCTTGATTATGGAAAGCTCCCACTCAAACATTTGTTTAGAACAATTTTAACTTTTTTAGCTTACTAATCTTACTAAACTTATTCAGGTCCCTTTGGTCCTCCCACTATGTCTTACCCTGCCCCAGTGAAATCCCATTCCATTCTATTTCTCACTTATTGTTGCTTCATACAAAACTTTTCTATCAATGACTTAAATCACTTATGCTGATTCTCTTCTTCCACCAATGGAATCTCTGTTATCAGGGTTCATGCAGAGCCTAGCACTCTTTCTGCCTTTGTCAGGTATGCATAATACAATAGTACCCTCACTTTCTTATTCTCCCTATGGCGACCATGCTGTCTTTTGTGTTATATAATTATTTCTTTACCAGAAGACTTCCTTAATGGATGTCTTGATTTTTTCTACTTTCTAAGTTCCAAGAGCAGAAAATGTTCCAACACAATCCAATAAGGCTCATCTTTTATTGTTGTTTTCTTGATTGCATAACTGTAAGAGAACCAGGTTTTGTTAGACCACATTTTGGGAATATATTAGTTCATTCTTGCATTGATATAAAGAAATACTTGAGACTAGGTAATTTATAAAGAAAAGAGCTTTAATTGACTCATTGTTCTGCAGGCTGTATGGGAAGCATAATGCTGGCATATGCTGTGATTCTAATGAAGCCACAGGAAACTGTCAATCGTGGTAGAAGGTGAAGGT
Source organism: Sapajus apella (assembly GCF_009761245.1). NCBI lineage: Eukaryota > Metazoa > Chordata > Mammalia > Primates > Cebidae > Sapajus > Sapajus apella. Next base: position 27,539,539 of record NW_022436959.1, read on the forward strand.
GACACAGCCACATCACATGTCAAAAGCAGAAGCAAATGAGAAAGAGTTGGGGGACAGGATGTGCCACACACTTTTAAATGACTAGCTCTTGTGTCACCTCAGAGTGAGAGCTCACTTATCACCAAGGGGATGGCTACATGGTTCATAAGGGATCTGTCCCATGATCCAAACATATCTCATCAGGCCCCACATCCAGCACTGAAGATTACAGCTTAACATGCGATTTGGGCAGGTACAAATATCCAAAGTATATAAGGGATATTCTTTATAAAAAGGAAAACAAGATTATTAACAAAAATTAGATTCAAGACCTTAGAGAGGAAGTGTGCAAGTGAGAGAAGTGGATATTACCCTTCACTATTAACTTGCCTCTGGAAATAGCATTCACCTCTGAAATTCTGATATTTTTCTGGATTTGTGAGCATCTTTTTCCGAAAATGTCATCTGCAAAAAGTTTCCCTTGATCCTCCACTTGATAGAGGCCTATGTGTTAATAATTACAGCAAATTGCCTTAAACTCCCACTGCCCATCTTCCCTATTTCCAGGTCCTTTCACTCTGAATTCCAATAAAATACATTCTTTCCATCAAGTCTTTAATCACATATTTGACTTTCAGATACCTAAAACTATCTCGAATTAGATTTAATCAATAGGATTGTTGACAGTAAAGTAACTGTCTCATTTATTGTCATCACAATTTTGATCATAATTTATAACAAATACATTAAAGAACTATCTTTGTAATTAAGTGACACTGAAAATATAAGAACATTCATTTTCAACAATTTTGAGAAAGATGTTTAGAGAAAAGCTTTGCCTCCACTTTCTACCTAAAAATGCTGGACAGGATATACTATACATAAATGTAATATTGTATGTGAGTGGTGTGTGTTTGTGGATAGGTGACTAGTCAGCTTATTCAGCTTAGGCTTCCATAAACAACTAACATACTGGGTAGCTTAAACAATTGAAATCTATTTTCTCATCATTCTGGAAACTGGGAAGTCCAAAATTAAGATGGCAGCAAAGTAGGTTTTTATTCTTAAGCCTCTTCTTGTGGCTTATAGGTTGCTGCCATCTCTCTGTATACTTACAGGACCTCTTCTTTCTGGCTATATGGAAAGAGAAAACTCCCTGGTTCCTCTCCTTGTAAGGACATTAATAATATTATGAAGGTTCTACCTTCATAATTTCATTTTGTTAGAGGAGGCAGGTAGCCAGATACGAGCAAGTAGAAATCCTGGAAAGTCTGCCCACTGATTGTCAGTGCTGCCCATTGTCAGTCAGCAAAAAAGACAATGGCTACACAGGCTACTTCTGGCCTTATACTTGGGCTTCTCTGGCAATGAAGGGCACTTAATCAGGCACTAGCCAAGATGGAGACTTTCCCTGCTGATGAGCATGTGCACTCCTCCCATAACTCACCATTTTGTTTATTATAATTGAAAAAAAACCTGCCCCAGGTGGAGATTTTAAATGCTATTCAGGTGTGATGTGTGTACTGGCATGTACAACCACAGTTTACACACCCAGGAGAACCACCTCAAACCTGATTTCAGGAGACACCCCCTCACAAAGATAATTTTGTAAGATTCTCATAAAGAGAGTTCCCTAGTACTGGCTGCTGCTGCAGAATCATCACTCTCTCATCTTTCAGAGTACACTGTCTCTTTAAAAAAACACTACTGTTGCTATTTTTCCAGCTGGACCAGTCTGGAGGTGTTGCCCAGCCAGCCCAGCCCAGATTACTCTTTGCTTGGAATATACTTTATCTTCCTTCAATAAACTATCCTACTTAATCCTTGTTGTGTGTTTCTAGGCTGAAATCTTTCCTTCTAGAAGACAAGAACCGCAGATTCCCACAGTTCCTGACAATAATTTAATCCTCATTATCTCCTAAAGGACCCATTTTAAATATCATTACAAGGGAGGTTAGAACTTTAACATACAGATTTGGAAGAAATAGATAAGTAGATATAATTGAGTTAGGATCACAGTAAATGAACAGTGACTAATACAATTCTACAAAATAGGAAACAGAGAAGGTCAATATTCATATATGTAACATTTTAATTAGGGAAATACAAATTAAAGACCATAATAAGACATCAGCAGATAGATAAAAATTTGTGCCTGGCAATCATAAGTATTACTCAAGATATAGAAAAGGAGAACTTTCATAGGCTGCTATTGAGAGCATAAACTGGTCAACCATTTCATACACTGCTGTTGGGCATATACACTGGTACAATCACTTTGGAAAATAATTTGGTATAACTTGCTAAATTTCAATATATTATGTATACCTTATAAGAAAGACTTGAAAAATCTGCACCAGGAGCTATTTAAAAATATCCATGAAGCACTGTTAAGAGCAGGATAATGCATTAATCTTCAAATCCATTAATTACAATGTTGCGTTATATATGTCGTATATACAATGACATATTATGCAACAGTGAATGTGAATAAGCAATCGATATAATGTTAAGATAAAATTGCAGAAAAACACATACTTTTGTTCTAACTTATATAAAGCTCAAACTTAAAAAATATTGAGCAAGCTGTTTTTCAAACATATACAAATTGTGGCAATCTATAAAACAGTGGTTCTCAATTTGGCTACATATAAGAATCACGTGGGAGGCTTTTAAAAGCTCAATATCTTGTACTCACCTGTGGCCAATGAAATCCTAATGGTAATAGATGGTATTCTAGAGTCTATGTATTGTCCCGTAATTCTCATTTGGGTGATTTTAATACGCAGCCATATTTGGGAATCACCCTTAAAAAATAAACCAGGGAATCATTAAAGAGAATGTTGTCTTGCTTAGGAAAGTATCCAGGTAATTCCACATAACTGAGTGGGACATGAGAAGCATAAATATGTCAAAGAAGATTTGACCATGTTGAGACATAAGAAAAGTGGTTTCTTCCAGGTCTTTGCTATTGTAAACAGCTGGGGAGAGATAGCAAGGGGAGAAATGCCAGATGTAGGTGATGGGGAGGAAGGCAGCAAATCACACTGCCACGTGTGTTCCTGTGCAACAATTTTGCATGTTCTTCACATGTACCCCAAAACCTAAAATGCAATAAAATAAATAAATGGGGAAAAAAAAAAAAAGAAAAGTGGTTTCTTAAGAAGTGGTAAAAGGGCTCAGTTTCATACTTTCATCAGAAGTGATACAGCATGCATGGAAGCAGGAGCCAGGTGAAAGAACCTGAGAGATAAACATCCGGCAATTCATGTTCACTCTAGAGAGACACGGAATTCTATAGAAAGAACCTGAGAGATAAACATCTGGCAATTCGTGTTCACTCTAGAGAGACACTGAATTCTATAGAATGTGGAATTGGGATTCAGAACAAAGGCCAGCTGATATATATGTTGTGCGTAATACTTTGCAAATCTGGAAATTGAGAAATACCCCTTAAAATAACACCAATTAATACTCCTCTAACTCAGATCAACTAAAGAGGAAAATTAAAATTTATGAGAAACATTTTCAAATTCAAGAATCTAAGCCAAAGAGTACGGGAAACAGGAAGTTGGAGTCAACATTAATATTTGCATACATATCCATTTTTCTATATTAGACTTATTTCACTCATGTCCCTGGAAATGCCTATTAATCGTGTAAGACTGCTCAATATTTACCACATAAGAAGCTTTCTTCTGTTTTCCCATACAGTTTAGTTTCTTTCTTCAGTTTGTTCCCAAAACATATTGTGTAATCATTTGTTTACATGTTTTCCTCTTCTACTAAACTGTTAGTAGCTCAAAGACAGAACACACTTATTTTTTATATTTGTATACCTGGTACTTGTGAGGTTCTTCAAATAACTTTGAATGAATTCATTAAATTCCATCAGTTCAAACATATGAACTTAGTCTAAAAGAAGCAAATATATTCATACTCTTCAGAATTATAGCTAGCTTTCAACTATATTTGTTCGAATGCTTAATTAGGAAAGAAACATTCAGACAAATCATTGCCATGATTTATTTATTTGTTTTTAGTTAGCTTTTTGGTTATTTTCTGTCTCTCCTGCAGACCTCTCCTCATAATTAGGAAAATAATGTGCTTTCCTCTTTAAGAAAATTATAATTGTTATCCAATTGTAAATTTAAGGTGCTTTTTGCAATTTTCGGTGTCTGATCATATTGCACACATCTCTAGGTATCCAAATGGATCACCAGAAAGAATCTGGTGACATGGACTTGCCCCTAGTACATGCAGAACCCTGGAAAAATAATTCTTGCAGGGTTTCTATCTATATCAACACTTGGATTAAATATGTATTAAAAACGTGTGGGCCTATTTGAGGCTTACTGACTTACTGGTAGAGATTTAAAATCATGGTAGATGAGAAGCATAGGTATTTATTTATTCAGTCAGTGCACGGCATAAGTTTTGTAGTGTCCAGGCACAATTTCTCTATGTTGAGGTCCAGGAGCCATTTTTTCATGTCCTCTTCTTTCAAATATGTCATAACTGGTTAACTTCATATCTCCCATTTTGAAAAAGGTAGCAACACTATTATTACTCACAATGTCAGGCTCTCCACAACCTGTTTGTATTGAAACAATATAGATCTTCTTGCTACCACAGTTCCCTAATACCATTTATTTAGTGCTGGTTACATCATTAGTCATGACTGCACCATCCATCATGCTGCCCAAAGAAGTGGCTTTCAACAGCTCTCTCCAAACATGTTACTGTACTGTTTTGAAGATGACCAAAAATACAATCTGACCTGGAATATTCAGGAAACTACCTAGTTAAGTTAAATTCAGTATATAAAATTTGATAGCACAAAAATCAAATAATCCATTTTCCAACGATATCTTTCCTTAAAATTTTGAGGCTGTGATTACTGCATTCTTAAAAATGTAAGGTGTTTTTATATATACTACCACCATCTGGAAGGGAGTATAGTTAAGGGCCTGTCTTGGTCAGTTTGGGTTTGCTAGAACAACTTTTCATAGACTGGGTAGTTTAAAATAAAAACATTTATTTCTCACAGTTCTCGAGGCTGCAAGTCTAAGATCAGGGTACCAGTATGGTTGTGTAATTGGTGAGTATCCTCTTGCTAGCTTAGAGGGCTGTGTTCTTGACGTGTCCTCATGTGGCAAAAAGCAAAGAGAGCTTGCTTTCTGACCTCTTTTTATAAGGCACTAATAAAAAGGGCATTCATCAGGTCTCCACGCCCATAACCTATTTATTTCCCAAACACTCTGCATTCAAGTTCTACAATATTGAGGATTTGATTTCAACATCTTGCTTTTTTTGGGTGACAAACACTCCATCTATCACAGGATCTGTGGTGGAATGACATTAGTGGTCCCACTCACACAAGAAACAGACTTCCCCTTTCTGCCATACCTTAAGACTGACCCAGGAGAGTACCATGTCACCACATCACTTAGAGGCAAATGAAGACATTGTTTAAAAATATCCACTGGCATTATGGAACAATGAAAAAATAGAAGTGACAACTCCTGGAAGATTTGATCAAGATTTATTTTACCCTGTATATTCTTTGCTGAGGAATTGATGCCAATATTTGGTGGGTGGGAGGGGGAACACAGGATAAAAAAAGATGAGAGCGATTATCACCTCAAATTGATATGTGAACACCAATATGCCAGCCTGATTTCATATGATCCCATTAGAGAAATGCTTAAGCAGCTAAAGTGAATAAATCACGTGCCAGCCTGCTCTTCTAGAACCGGGATGCAAGCACCTGGACAGAGGACTCTGGAACGTCTTCATATTTGCAAATCTTGGGGCCCCTCAGGTATTCTAGATGACCTCAGTTTTGATGGGGTGGGGACAGAGAAACCTCATTATATAGAAACAGATACCAAGGCCATCGCAGGTCCCAGTCTAGGGTTGGGATGCCCCAGCAAAGCAGTACAATCAGCCTAGATTTTCAGAGACACGGAAGCAGGATGTAGAAACTTTTAAAGATGACACCTCAGAGGGTAAGGGCCATCTGAAAAAAGGGGCCTTTGCTTGTTGGGGATTTCAGAGCAGTATTGGCTACAATTTTTGCATCAGCTCCAGTTTCTTCTTCATTATAGCTTCTATCCCCATACTCTCATCTTTCCACAATCCTCTGTCCTGTTGCAAACCATTTAAACTGTTCCTCTGCACCCCCACCGTCCCTGCATACACACACACATTCACACATACCCTTCTTTTTCTCTCACATACTATTTCTACAGATTCAGCCTCCTGTTTTTGACTTTCTACTGTTTATCCATCTAAATTCAAGGAGAGGAAAAAGAAGCAGACAGATTTCATATCTATTTCTAATTTGTTGGCCACTCAGAGAGGCAAATGACCAAGACAAAGAAAAAAGGCAATTGAACTGATTCTTATAAATACTAATTATACAAAAAGAGAAAAATAAAGGACTTTGAAAGGCTTCATTCTTCTTTTTGTTTATGTATGTGTGTGTTTGTTGGGAAGAGATAAGGCATGAAAGAAAAATAATATACAGGAAAAGAGTTGTAGAATGTGAATGCTTAAAACACCAGAGAAGTAATTTGTTAGAATTCATATATTCAAAAGATATTTCTCATATATAACTGGACAAAATCTGTTACTTTAAAAATGTCTTTAGACTTAAAATCCCAAATATTTAAATGAAAATACATATAATTTAATTGCATCCAAAAGCTATGATTGATAGGAAAATACAAATTATAAAATATTATCAGTAAATAAGTAGAAAAATAATATAATATAGACTCCTAAAATCAAGTCAAGCAGCAAAAGAACAAGACGGCTGATAGTCAAGAGACAGCCAGAGTAAAAACGCTTACATTAACTTAAAACATAAGAAATCCAATTTAAAATTAGATTTTAAGATAGAAAACTCTCAGAGATTGCAGGGAACAGTCTTGATTCAGTTTTCTGCAGTGAGATAGCTGACTAATGGCCACTGCAATCTGAATTAATTAACATCAATTTGTTTTTAATAAAAAAGCTCCTAAAGCCCATTTTGATAATGAATACTGTCTAGAGAAAAATCAAACAAAGCTATCTGATATATGTGGAGCCACAGCTGTACATATTTGACCCCTATTTTGCACAGTTGTGCCTCATTGATTTCTTCTGTTAAACTCCTGGACTGAACACTGAACAATGTTGGGAGGACTCATATATCTTCTAGAGAGACCCAGTCTATGAACTGTAACCCTGCAGTGGAGCCAGAATGTTTCTATACCTCCAACATTGGCTGCCTGTCCTGATGACATATAACCTAGATATTGTTCTTAAGAACAAATAACCTCAAACCTGTGACCATGAAATCAGTCTTTATGGACACAAACAAAAATGAAAGGCTTGAGACAAACCTGACGTGGAACTGTGCTTCAAGTTAGTTGGCTTCAAATAGAAATCCACACAGTGTGCTTGTTACATGAGAAATTTCTGTATTGAAAGATAATGCAAAATAGAACAGGAAACTATTACAGACGCTTGCATGTATCTTTTCATGACTATGAAGTAAGGATGGCTACACCCATTAAAGAAGAAGCTTATTTGTCAGTGTCTCCATTGAAATTTTCCCTCGCCAGCAGAGAAAGTCACACATCTATTTATGTTAACTCACACTCAAAGTGATTATAGTAATGATACAAATGAGCAATTCAAATCAATTCTATCTCACTGCTTTTATATCTATTAAGAAGTAAGTGTTTCAATAACTGTGGGAAAACATCTTGCATACATTTATCCAACTAGGATGGTAATGAAAAGACCTAAGCTTCATTTTAGTTCTAGTTTTTTGTCCGTTGCTTTGAATAAAGAGTGTAGTGGTAAAAATAAAATAAACCAAAAGAGTCAGAAGCCAAAGGCTCTGGCTTGGAAATTTAGAAATTAACAGTATGAATTAGTGTGTTCATTAGTAGGCATGTGATGTGTCCTTAGCTACCACTGAGTGCCTAACAAAATCTACAACTTGAGCTGGGAGCAGTGGCTCATCCCAGCACTTTGGGAGGCTGAGGTGGGAGAATCCTATGCAGCCAGAAATTTGAGATCAACCTAAGAAGGATAGTGAGATCTCATCTCTGCAAAAAATAATGTTATTAAAAAAGGTAGCTGGTTATGGTGGTGCATGCCCATAGCACCAGCTACCCAGGGAGGCTAGGGCCAGAGGATCACTTCAGCCAAGGGGTTCAAGGTGGCAGTGAGCCATGATCGCACCTGCACCCCTGCCTGGACAACAGAGCTAGACCCTGCCTCCAAACCAAAACCAAAACCAAACCAAAACCAAAAAACCCCTACAACTTACAAAAAGCCATCTTAATAATTTATTGTCATTGCAAAAAATCAACCTCAGTTGTCTAGAAGACAGGTAGACAGAGGCCCCAGCTCTGCTTTCGTTTTCTAATTGGCATGATGATTACATTATGAAGGTTCACACTGTATATAATTCCTTTTATTTCTGCAATTTCTGACCTCCCATTTCAGAAAATTCCTGTTTATTATAATACAGTTTCTGCTAGCATAGGGAATTTAAAAAAATTTTTTTTTTTTTTTTTGAGATGAAATCTCGCTCTGTCACCAGGCTGGAGTGCAGTGGTGTGATCTCGGCTCACTGCAATCTCCACTTCCTAGGTTCAAGTGACTCCCCTGCTTCAGCCTTCCAAGTAGCTGGGACTATAGGCATGTACCACCATGCCTGGCTAATTTTTTGTATTTTAGTAGAGACAAGGTTTCACCATGTTGGCTAGAAGGGTCTTGATCTCCTATATTTTTATATTATATCATTTTAATAAAATACTATTGATATGGATTGGCTCAGTGTCCCCACCCAAATCTCATGTTAAATTGTAATTTCCAGTGTTATGGGTGGGGCTGGGTGAAAGGTGATGGGATCATGGGGTTGGTTTCTAATGGCTTAGCACCATCCCCTGAGTGCTGTCTCATGATAGAGTTCTCACAGATCTGGTTGTTTGAAAGCATGTAGCACCTCCCACTTCCTTTTCTTCCTCCTGTTCCCACCATGTAAGGTAGGCTTGCTTCCCCTTCATCTTCAACCTTGACTCTAAGTTTCCTGAGACCTCCCCAGAAGCAGAAGCCTGTACAGCCGGCAGAACCATGGGGCAATTAAGCCTCTTTTCTTAGTAAATTATCCAGTCTTAGGTAGTTATTTATAGCAATGTGAGAATGAACTAATACAAGTATACTGATAAATATATAAATATACTTTATATTTATAGAAATAAAGTATTTCTTTCTGTCCTGATTTACTTAATATTAATAGAGAAATGCCAAATATTATCACATAAATTCCTGGAAAGTAGGGTATATAGCTCTTTCTCTATGTCTTTCCACAGTACTTTGTCCCTGGTAGGCTCTCAATGAATATTTGTTAAATGAATGAATTAAAAATAAATACATGTTGTTCATGCTGAACAAGGGTTACTATTAGATTTTAAAAATTAATATAATATTTATCTTTGAAGCTTAGTATAGTGCAAACATTTTGGAATGGTCTTAATCCTGGTTGCTGTCACTTTTATGAAATGAAATATCTTTTCAAAATTTTGGTCTCATATCAAAATATTGACGTATCTTTAGCAAATAAAAAATGTTAGTATGCAATTTAAGTGTTATAATACTAAATTACTGTTAACTATCTACTATGTTCAGAGATAATTTTCTTCTACAAAAAAACAAAGAAATACAGTTGACCCTTGAACATCACAGGTTTAATTTGTGCAGGCCGACTTACACGGGAATGTTTTTTTTTAAAAAAAAAAGATGTAAAGAGTGTCTGCCTCTTCTGCCTCCTCTTCCCCCTTCTCCGCCTATTATGCTGTGTAACCCCTGAGAGAGCAAGACCAACCTCTTCCTTCTCCTCTTCCACCTCAACTTACTTAATGTGAAGAGGGGAAGGATAAAGACCTTTGTGATGATACAATTCAACTTAATGGATAGTAAGTGTATTTTCTTTTCCATTGTCTCAGCTCAAAATCTCCTTAAACTGGTGAGCAACTTCAGCAAAGTCTCAAGATACAAAATCAATTTTCCTTATGATTTCTTAATAAAATTTTCTTTTCTTTAGCTTACTAAAGTTTGAAAAAGTACATAATACATACAACAAACAAAATATGTGTTAATTGATTGTTTAAATTATCAGTATGTCCTTCAATCAATGGTAAGCTACTAGTAAAGGTTTTGGGTAGTCAAAAATTATATAAAAATTTCCAACTGCATGGAGGTAGAGGTGGGGGGGCACCATTAATTCCTGCATTGTTCAGTGGCAAACTATGTGTCATATAAAACATTTCACAAAAAAATTGGACTCTGTATGACCAACATTCTTTTCCCACTTCTCTCCTTGACTATGTGAACTTGCAAAAATTAATGTGTCCCCAATCCTCAACAATCAAGTGAGAAAAGCATTATTTATACTGTAGTGTTCACAGGATCAAGCAAATATAAAACATTTTCAAAATGTATTAAAAAGTATCCAAATAAGCACAGAAATAAGCAATCATAGGTGATTAAAATATAAAATATTTTTCATTTGTAAAAAGGATAAATTGGCAAAACATACCCAAAATCTAAAATATATAGAATTCTGCAAATAATTCCATCTCTAAGAATTTACTCTTAGGAAGAAAATAAACATATATATGTACTACTTATAAGAAAATATTAATTGGAAAAATTTTCAAAACTCCAATAAGGAATTGGCTAATTATAAATATTTGCCCACATATATATAATGAAATGCCATGTAGTCATTAGCAAACATGTTCAGAAAACATCATTAAAAACAAAAAAGGAAGATAGGAAACATTAACTATTTATGGTACCACTTATATAAAATATTGCTATCACTGACTGACCACTTCAAATATCTCTAGTGATGTGTTTGTTCTTCACACTTATGAATTAATTTAACCCTTGTGACTCTATGAGACAAAGATTTTATCCTTGTATTACAGATGAGAAAATTGTGGCATAAAGAGGTGATAGAATATTAGCATATTTGAATAATATATCACAATGCTGGAATTTCAACTTTAATAGATCTGACTCCAGAGTTCAGTATTAATCTCTGCTTTATTGTTGGCAGTCTGACCCTGAGGTAAATATAGCAAACAAAACAGAAGTTATTTTGTTTATTAGGCCTTTATGGTATTTGTACATGTTTTGGTTTTTATTGTAAATGGAATTTGTTGCCAGCATATTTAGGCATGAAAATGTTTCTTTTAAAAATTGAAAGATCTATGAACACTTGAGCATAATAATGTGTCATAGGTATTAGCAGCAGCTTTTCTTCTTAAATGGCGCTTTAACTTCACAATTTGCCATAGTTAGTCTTAGCCATTCTTTTGAGGTTCTATGCTTGGAATGTTTAGGCATTTGAGCTTGAGATCTCTCTCTCTCTACATATAATATTGATTTAAAAAGCAGAAAAATACACATGCCAAAATAGGTGGTCAAACTATAGAAAAATTGGTGTTTTGTTTGCTCTTTTGTGTATGTGTGCACGTCTTCCATGCTTTTCATCGTTAACATTAACTACTTAATGAAATAAAGCATACACTACTTAAAGTGTAAAGTTTCCAATAAATGGAGAAATGCATTTTATATGAAAGCAGGTTTGGGTACAATTTCAGTTTCTTTCTTAGTACATTGTTCAATTTCCTGAATTCATCTTTCTAAATTACAGCTTTCAAAAAATTCCTTCCCTACTAAAAATATTTCACTAGTGTCTAAGTTACCTTTGCAACCTTCTCTCTTACGTCTTGTGTATACAATGATATATTAAACATCGTGCTTTCTTTCTTTTTTGATGGAGTCTCGCTCTGTCACCTAGGCTGGAGTGCGGTGGCGTGACCTCAACTTGCTGCAACCTTCACCTCCTGGGTTCAGGAGATTCTCGTGCCTCAGTCTCCAAGTAGCTGGGATTATAGGCACTTGTCACCATGCCCGGCTAAATTTTGTATTTTTAGTAGAGATGGGGTTTTGCCATGTAGGATAGGCTGATCTCAAACTGCAGGTCTCAAGTGATCTGCCCATCTCAGCCTCCCACAGTGCTGGGATTACAGACATGAGCCAAGGTGCCCTGGCCGCTAGTGTTCTTGTTTCTATCTCTTGTAACTTGATCTTGAGAGTGTCCCTGCATTTATCTCAGGGTATGTTTTACACTTTATGTTAAATTATGCAGATATTGTTGATTATGATCCATGATTAAAATAAATATTCACCTTTAAAATAAACTTTCTTCACTGTTTCATCTACCTATAGACACATTTCGGGCTTCCTACTATGAACACTCATGCCATTTAATGGCTTAACAACCACTTAATACAGTATTTATATGATGTTTTATGTAATAAATGAAATTTTCCACAAATACATAATTTACTGATTGAATGAATTTGTTAATGCTTAAAGAACGGAGCCTGTGGCTTAGTTGCCCTTTACTGTACATCTTGGTTATGGAAAACAAAGGAGGAGTATGTTTCTTAAAGAAACTGGCAAAGGGTGTTGCCGAATACCATCACTTTCCATGTAGCTGCAGTGTTGAAAGACCAGTGACCCTAGGGCTAAGAAAACTGGAAGATTTGGTTCATGAAAGTGTAGTTGCATGAAGAGGACTGACTGAAAATATGCTTTGGCATTCAGTAGAATAACCTAGCAAATTTTCATTTTCCTTTATGGGCCAATCTGTGACTGGTACCTCCTATTAGCACAACATAACTGGAAGCCAAAGGCAAGGGATCCAGTTGATGCAGCCTGCACCTGTCAGCTGCCTGGTATACAGGAAGGATAGAGAGTAGGAAGTGGGTCTGGAAAAACAAATGAAAAATACTCATCATATTATACAAATTTCAGAGTCCGATTTCCTGAAGGTTAATTACTTTTAGTGTCAAGAAAGAGAGGTAGTGAAACAAATTCTGTGTTGCAACAAAAGTGAGGAATTGGGGCAATTCTAGACCAGACCGCGTTTGACCAATGTAATTACATCGCATTGTAATACACATTAATACATTTAATAAGGAATATCCTTTTAAAATTGCATTGTCTTGTTCATGTGCATAATCAGTAGAGCATTTAATTAATATAGTTGATATTACATTGTTAAGATGATTTAAACAAATATTTCCTTCAAACTTATTAAAAAGTTCTACCATCCAATATTCTAAACTTTAAAATGCATGGAGACATTGTGTCTACAAAACATTCAACTTGCTAGGCAACAGTCAAATTCATCAACCTCCAGCATTTTGAAAAGGAATGTTTCAAGCTAGATTGTCTACATAGGGCTATATATGACTTTTATTAAAAAGCCAATAATGAACTAGTTCACTCCTGGTCTGGAAGGCACAAATGCTTCTACTTCCACTATAGACAACACAAGGTGAGTCCCAGATGTGTGTCTCCTAGGAGTAAACCAAGAAAGCACTTGCTAATAGCACAAGAATGGAGAAAAATCCACAGAGCTAGTGTTGCCTTCTCAGGCATCCACAGATAAACAAGTCCATTTGGTAAATCAAAAGAACATATAACCTGTTTCTGGGCAAAACCTACAGAGCAGAAACGTAATCCTTGCTAAATTAAAAGCAAGAAGCAGGGAAGGGAGTTTTATCTATTGTTATTTTACTACTTCTGGTCTAGGACTTGTATAAGCATGACTCGATTCCACTGAGTCCATTAGGAAGAAAACCTCCTTTCCAGTATTACAAATATTTTTTAATACACCTACTAAACTTTCTTAAAAAGAGAAAAAACGATGTGATAGTTTCATTGTCAACAAAACAGGATAGACTTTATGTGGGAAAGTACTGAAATAGCTGATAAATGATACATCAGAATAAATAGGAAATAGTAAATTTTGTGTCTTATTACTTGTGAATTGATTATATTTTTGTTGCGTAAGTATATTTTTTAACCTTGAGCTCACAGGCTGATAAAACAGAAGAAAGTTACAAATTAAATATTAGAGGAAAACAATCAGATTTAAAAGCTATTCCTAGAAATCTTGTAGTGAGTGAGTTTTAAAAAGAGGCTTTCTGGGATATAAAGTGAAAATTAATTTTGGCAATTTATTTTTCAAATGCTTTGTTCATTTCAGCATTTCCCACTTCCCATACCCTAGTTTGTCATCGAAGCCTGTATATTTCTGTAGAGCTAACAGGGCTCAGGATTCATGCTATTAAAACTCTGCTTGGTTTTACTTTTTACTATGTAGTTTCTCCCAGCTATGGCTGTCACTCATTAGAGCCCCAATGTCCTGCATAAGGCAATGCTTTGTAAACAAGGTACAAGGGGTCAAATGCTATGTTACCAGTAAGGAAAGCAAAGAGACAGCAGAAAACCAAAGAGCTATACTGCAGGGAACAATATATATGTCATGAAGTTTGGAGTTATATGGTGTTTAAATGAAGTTGCTTAACATTCAAATCCCCAGAGTTTTCACTTGGGGCATTTGCTAGTGAGGCTATGGCTCATTCATACATACTGGCTTCTCCAAAGACTCCCCTTGTTTCCCAAGAACTTAATAGTGCAGACATAGAGCAGTGCATCCAACAAATCACAAAGCATGTCTGCATTCTGCTATTATCAAAGTCTCTTAATATGTCAACAAAGTTCTCCAAGGTCAGGAAAGCAGTTTATCAACATATTATATGCCTTATAGCAGCAATAAATTTATTCTAGTGTGGGAACTATGAATATTTCAGATGCTCTATGAGAAAAATTCTTTGGCTTTAAATAATCCCTGTATCTCAAAATTTGGATACAAGACACAGTCATTGTTCTCTATACCATATTTTAATTGTTATTCAGCTCCAGTTAATGTAAAGCTATTCAGGTACTTTCTATAATATATGCTATTTAATAATACAATTTTTAAAGAAATAAAACACATTAATTTTTGTACATTAAATTTATTTTTATTCATATTCTGATCATGTGCTATATTAGTTCAAGAAATAGGTTTCAAATGATTTTCTCAAGTGTCCCAAAGAAAATTAGTTTTCATGTTTTGAGTTTTGCCTATTTGTTTCTTTCCTCTTTTTCACATTATAATTTAGAACTCAGAACAACTATAATACAGTCAGATAAAGAATCTTTCATTTCAGATTCAATGATATTAACACTTTATTCATTTTTCAGATTAGGTGATGTAAGCTGTCAGGCATCCTTGAAAGTTCTCTTACAATGTCTTCTTCTTATAAAAGGATAATTCTAAGACCTATATTTTGGGGAAAATACTTTTTTAAGAAAAGCTGAAGTAATAATGAGAAAGGAATAGAAGTAGAATTTTGTTTTTTTACCCTAACAGCCAACTTCAAAATCGTTTGCTGTCATACCTGAGATAGGAGCCAGGTTGTTTAAAGATGGATGAATCAAAAATTGAGAATTGAGATTTATCTTTTTTCATTTCTTTTATACACACACACGCGTGCATGCACACACACACATACACACACACATACATACTTCATACATATCTACCTCCCCTCAGCAATTTATTTCCAAATATGTTTCCCTGTAGTCAAGACCTACTAAGCAATATTTAGATGAATCCCACATTTAGAAGGAGTCTTAACAAATTTGGCTTTAGGTGAAGCCTACTTTATTTTTATTTGAAGGTTATTTTTTGTTTTGTTTTATCTTTTATCTATAATTCGTCCTTCCTGACCATATACTTTGCCCATATTTATAAATTTCCTGTTACATAGAACACTGTTGTCTTGAACCTGGTATTATTTGCTAAATTTCTTGGCACTTTTAATCAAACTCATTTTTTTCATACTCATAACTTTTATTCACAAGGGTGCCACCATCAAATGCGTTACCTAATATCTGCTATGAACTTTATAACTGACTGCTCAGCTTTATTTTACTGACTTTATTTTTTTTATTCATCTCTTGGCATTGAGGTATTTTATACTAAGGTTAGCCTCCTCTCTGCAATACTCACTTGTTTCTTATCAGATGTGCTTTCAGCTCACATGTGATCTCTATTCAAACATAGCTAACTGAATTGGACCATGGGATATGAGATCTCAGTATGAGAGCTTTCTGTGTTTTTGTTTGATTGCCGTTGTTGTTCTTTTCTTTATAATTTAAACCCTATGGCTAAATTACAGATGAATAAGGGTAAGGGAAAATATATAATTGTTTACAAGCAACTCCTCTATCCTAACTAATGAAAAATTATATTTCTTGAGTTGTTGGGTCTCTTTCTCACTCATGCTATCTAACATGGGATATTGAAAATGAGTGAAAAGTATTAAAATTATCTATAATTCAGGTTGTAGTTGACCTATTGTCAAGAATAAAATATATATTTACCCAATAAATTAGTACAAAACAAACTCACTTGAGTACCATTACTCTGTTCTTAAAATACATTAGCAGCACACTGTAATCTCCTTTCGAGTTCTTTGTCCATTTATTATCCTTTTCGTCTCCAAAGTTAAACCATCTTTTAAAATACTGAGTAATTTTTACCTGTTTTAGACTTTCATAAATGGAATATTAAAGTATGTATTCTTATCCATCTGGCTTCGATGAATGTATTTATGTAGCTATACTTTTAATCAGCTTTATTGCTCCACCATATTCTACCAATTATTTGCAATATCGATAAATATAGGTTGTTTTTAGCATGTATTGTAGATAATGCTGCTGGAAACATTTCTGTACATGTTTCTCCAAGTACTTGTGCACATATTTCTGTGAGGAATATATTAATAAATAGAGTGGAATTGCTAGGTCTTAAGGGGTACACATGCTTAACCTGAAAGTCAAACAGTTGTCTAAACTTATTAGAACAATTTATATTCCTATTGCTCATGTCTGCACAGACATTTGTCTATTAGCTATTTTGGTATACCTATAGTGCTATCTCATGTGGTTTTAGTCTTCATTTCCCTGATGATAACAAGGTTGAGTACCTATGTGTTTTCCACTTGGTTATCCAAAATTATCTAGTATTTAGTCAAGTCTGCTCGATAATTTTCCTTTTCCTTTCTTTTAACATTGATATCTAGGTGTTTTTCATACCTTATGGATATAGGCATGTATTTCAAATATGCTCCCTTATTCTGAGATGCTTTTCACATTGATTGTGATCTCTTTTGATGCCTAGATTGTATTAATTTTAGAGTAGGCCAATTTGATAATCTTTTTCTTCATGAGAAGTATACATTTTCTCTTCGATAAAAATTTATTTTATCCTATGGAGATGTTAATATGTTATTATATACTAGCATTAGTCTTTCTCTTTCACATTCAGAACTGTGACAAATCTATAATATCAAATAAGGCTTTCTGCACATGGCTAGCCAGTTTTCCTCACACCACTTATTAAACAGGGAATCCTTTCCCCATTGCTTGTTTTTGTGAGGTTTGTCAAAGAACAGATGCCTGTAGATGTGTGTCATTGCCTCTGAGGCCTCTGTTCTGTTCCACTGGTCTATATCTCTGCTTTGGTACCAGTACTATGCTGTTTTGATTACTGTAGTTTTATACTATAGTTTGAAGTCAGGTAGCATGATGCCTCCAGCTTTGTTCTTTTTGCTTAGGATTGTTGGCTATGCAGGCTCTCTTTTAGTTCCATATCAAGTTTAAGGTGTTTTTTTTACAGTTCTGTGAAGAGGGTTATTGGTAGCTTGATGGGGATAGCATTGTATCTATAAATTACTTTGGGCAGTATGGCCATGATTCTTCTTAACCATGAGCATGGAATGTTTTTCCATTTGTTTGTCTCCTGTCTTATTTCCTTGAGCAGTGGTTTGTAGTTCTCCTTGAAGAGGTCCTTTACATTCTTTGTTACACTACAATTAACTCCAGATGGATTAAAGACTTAAACATAAGACCTAACACCCTTAAAACCCTAGAAGAAAACCTAGGCAAAACCATTCAGGACATAGGCATAGTCAAGGACTTCATGACTAAAACATCAAAAGCATTGGCAACAAAAGCCAAAATAGGCAAATGGGATCTAATTAAACTCCAGAGCTTCTGTAGAGCAAAAGAAACAATAATTAGAGTGAACCAGCAACCAACAGAATGGGAAAAAAATGTTTGCAATCTACCCGTCTGACAAAGGACTAATATCCGGAATCTACAAAGAACTAAAACAGATTTATAAGAAAAAAACAAGCAAACCCATTCAAAAGTGGGCAAAGGACATGAATAGACACTTTTCAAAAGAATGTGAGGCCATATATGAGGTCAACATATATGAGGCCAACAAACAGATTAAAAAATGTTCATCATCACTGGTCATTACGGAAATGCAAATCAAAACCACATTGAGATACCATCTCTCATCAGTTAGAATAGTGATCATTAAAAAATCTGGAGACAACAGATGCTGGAGAGGATGTGGAGAAATAGAAACACTTTTACACTGTTGGTGGGAGATTAAATTAGTTCAACCATTGTGGAAGACAGTGTGGTGATTCCTCAAGGATCTAGAAATGGAAATTCCATTTGACCCAGTAATCCCATTATTGGGTATATACCCAAAAATTATAAATCATTCTATTATAAAGACACATGTACACATATGTTCATTGCAGCACTGTTTACAATAGCAAAGACCAGGAACCAACCCAAATGCCCATTGATGATAGACTGGACAAGGAAAATGTGGCACATATACACCATGGAATGCTATGAAGCCATAAAAAATGATGAGTTTGTGTCCTTTGTAGGGACATGCATGAATCTGGAAACCATCATTCTCAGCAAACATACACAAGAACAGAAAATCAAACACAGCATATTCTCATTCATAAGTGGGTGTTGAACAATAAGAACACATGGACACATGGAGGGGAGCATTACCTGGGTTCTGTGGGTAGGGACTAGGGGAGGGACAGTGGGCAGGTTGGAGAGGGACAACATGGAGAGAAATGCCAGAGAGGTGAGGATGGGATGGAGGCAGCAAACCACCTTTCCATGTATGTACCTATGCAATAATCGTTCAAGATCTGCACATGTACCCCAGAACCTAAAGTACAATTAAAAATAAATAAAATAAGGCAAAAATTTTTTAAAGTAATAATTTTTATATATTTAGTAAAAGTTTAATTTTCTATATTGAAGAGCCACTTTTTTGGTCATAGTTTCATGTTTGTCTGTTTCACCCTTTCTGTTCCATTCTGTGGCTTAGTTTGCCTATCCCCACACCAGTACTATAATTATTAAAGCTTTATAATTCCTTATATCTTATAGAGTAAGTCTTCTTGCATTGTTCTTCCTCTTCCAGATTATGCCCGATATCAGCTAATTACCTCTCAGTTTCAAATTCACCCCACTATACCTGTGATAATGGGTTGGATTAATGCATTTCAGTTCTGCAGTAGGCTCCATATTAAGCTTGGTCAGTAGAGGGCAGGAGAGAAATTTAGGAAGAATAGTTTGAATCGGGTGTACTTGCTCTTGTAAAACAATAACTTTTCTTCTACTGCTGCTCCTGTGAGACTGAAGCGTTCATGTGAAGAACATGCAGTTGTGCACTGCCTGCACCCTGAGCCCAAAGGGACCGATCCTTAAACAAACTCTCCATCCTGGCCTGACCTTTTTTGCCATGGTTTTCCTATTCTGTATACCAGGCACTCCAAGCCTCATGTCTCCCTGCTTGCAGGCAGACTCTTGACTTCCTCTGCACACATACCCTTTAGGATCCCAGCTGCTTCTGTGCACCCAACTGCAGTGCTTGGCTGCTGACACTCCCTTGAGTAGTCTCCTGTAGACCTGAGTGTAGTCACTGCATAGTTTATGTCTCATGCTGGCCTGCCAATGAGTGGGCTCACACATTCTGAGCACTCTGCATGTTCTCACATCAGCCTTGCCCATTTACACTTCAACCCCCTGTACACTCCTGTCTGCCAGCCTCAGTGTACCTTCACTCCAGAGTGGTGTTTCTTTTTTGTCCACTTATTGTGGATCAGCTCTGGCCTGGCACCCAGTGAACTTCTCTGCTATTCAGTGTGCTATATAACCTATTTTCCATGGAGATATGAATGTAAGCCTTGGAGAGAATGCTTCTCTATTTGTTATTCAGTCCTACTGTATGCAAAAATCATATTTACTTGGTTAATAGCTCTGGCTAGAAACTCTCAAACAGTGTTGAATAGAACTATCTAGCAGGAACATGTTGCAAGCATTATGTCTGAACTCTGATACTCAATGAAATTATTTGATCCTTGTTGTTGTTATAACTTCATCATGTTTCAAGTTCTGGGATCTTTACTTTTTATTATCTGATCAAATTATTATTATTTTAGAGCAGAAGACAGAGATGGATCTCATCTGTTCTAATGGTATCATCTAGTTGACATAGGAAAGCCACAAACTATTCATATGAATCGAGCTGAGAGGTATGGGGTATAATAAGGATTTGGATCCAAGGTACAATAAAAAAGTATTTCAGTGCCATAATCCCCAAATGTAAGACAATGTTTACCATTCTGATTGGACAATGCATCGTTTCTTGAAAACTGCCATCGAAAATGCTTTGTAAAATAAGGACATAGAAACAAAATCCCAGACTTTATTTCTGAGATGTGTGTGGCAGCCTTTGACTTTATAGTTCCAATTTCCCTACTGACCTAATAACACAGAGAAAAGACTAAGACATTAGCAAAGTGAAATGGCTCATTAAGTACTCACAAAGTCCCTTGGCAGTGTTAAAATCTTGCTATTTACCATGTCACTGCCAAATGTTTTTTCCCTCATCAGTAAGGAGGGCCATAGAAGATGGAAAAGAATGTATGGACAGTCTTGTGCTGTTAAACTGTGCCAGCATAATCAGTCCAGCACACAACTGTGGTGGACTATGAAAACCATAACATTCCTAACAGGATATATTGCTTTTCCACCTACAGAAGGACAAGGTGATAAGAGCCTAAGGTGCAAATAACTTACCCCTGATAAGTTAATGCTCTTCTTTTTGAAAAATAAAGTAAAAAAACAGTATCAACAATACTAAGGAAGATGAAGTTAGACCTTTATGGACTATCAAAGAAAACAAAATGACAAATTTTCTCTAATGACAACTTTACAAGTGCCAAAATCTCATTTGCTGATGGTGATAAGAATACATTTGTGAGAGGAGAATAAAAGTATAAATCGCGATTTGAAAAATTAACTTCCTGGAAGGCTAGATGATCTGGATGGATGTATAACTTTGATATTCACTACAAAAACAGACATTTTCTGAAAATCTGTAAATATGATGATGGTTAATAAAGTTGCATTGTTTTAAAAAATGCTTTGCATTTTTCATCCTGAAAACCATTTTAGTAAATTTAACAAGATATTGTTTGTTACATTACCCAAATTTGAAGAGCCATAGGTGATACTCTACATGCCTTAGAAATATTAAGGAAGAATAAACTAAGGCAGAGAGAGAGTGAGTAATTTGTGCAAAGTTACACAGTAACAAGTAAGGCAACCTGAATTCAAGTATAGTATTTTCTCTCATCTACTACTTCGGAGGTCAATAAAAGTTTTCTGTAAAGGATCAGATAGTAACTATTTTCAACACACAGGTTTTAATGTTCTCTGTTGCAACCAGTCCATGAGGCTCCTGTGTTACAAATGCGACATAGACATTCATAAATGAGGAGTCATGGCTGTGTTCAAGTAAAACTTTCTTTACAAAAATAAGTAATATGCCAGATGAACAGTGGTGTGAAGACCCCTGTACTACTCAGTGATATTTCCTCAGACTAATATTCAGAAAACATTGCTATTATAATAATTATCAGAAAGTTTTTCTTAGATTTGTACTATTAGACACATATTTACCTGAATTCTCTTCTATTTACATTACTGTTGAGAAGCTGTCTGCATGTGTTATTCTGGGGCACAGACAGATGAAAGCTCTTAAGCATAGATCTGAATTTATATCTCTTAGGATCTTATCCTCTTTGATATCCGGCTCAAATTCCTATGCACATACAAACTCAGATCAATCAAATCAATGCTGGTGTGACAATCATAGGATTCAGATGTCACTTATATCCTTGCTACTTTCTTTATTTTCCCATCAAAAAATGAAACAGAATAAAACATAAATATCATCCTTGTAGTAATTCTAGATAATTTTGGATATGCCTTACTGTACTTTGGAATAACATGGCAACTTAAATAAATAAAATGATATTCAAACACAGCAAATGCACTCTCCTTTTCAATAACCTATTTTGAGTGATATTCTTTGCCATCACTATCAGAAAAAGCATAATCACTTAAATGTGACTAGATTTACATCATTTACTTATAAAATATTGACATAATCAGCAAATCCCTCATATATTTTCTTAATATAAACTGCCATTTAATGGAAAATATTTTCTGCGAGAGGTGAAAAGGGATTCAGTATTCCCCTGGTTATGACAGGGGACATTAAGATTTAGCTGCAGAATTTTAACAGGACTTTGGCAGGCAGTACAATAAGAGTCCTGGAATTGGTGTTCCTAATGCGTATATTGGTGTCTTGTGGGTAGAAGAAAGAGTAAATGCCAACTCTTCTTTAGTGAGGTATCCAGTAGCTCTAAGAAAGGGCATTTGCCAGTTCAAGAGCCACTCAACAACAGCAGAATTTCTGAAATGCTAAGTATTTTTTCTCATTTATAGAAGAGAAAAAGATGCTGCATACAAAAGTTTCTGTTATTGTTTTTAAGACCATGACATTCATTATGAAAATTTATTTATCTCTATCCAATAAATTATCTTAGCTCATGTTGTGTTATACCAATTGATTTTTTTTTTGAGAACTTTGTTGTTTACATACAGGCTGTGTAAGTAATTGGGTTAGCAGCATCTAAGTAATTATATACGTGTTAGCATTGATGACTGAAATGACCTCTCTTAAATGGATTATTAAAATAAAAGGCTCATCTATCTTCCTGAATTTTATAAATTATTTTTAAATTACCATCTCATTCAAAAAAGAATATATGTAAACACAGTCAGGAGAATTATTGATAGTCATATTAAGATAATAGGAAGATTAGTAAAACCTAACACATCATTGCCCACCTTGCAATACAGTATGCCAACATGCTAAAGTCCCTTTCTGAGTTGCATTTCTCTCCTTCCCATTGCCAGAAGCAACCACTAAACTGAATATTCTTGTTACTATTCCCTTGTTTTTCTTTATAGTGGTGGCTATCAATCTTGACTACACATTCAACTTGTCTGGGAAGTCTTCAAAAATACTCATGCCCAAGAGCCACCCGCAGTGCCTCTGATTTCATTGGTCTAGAAATTAAATTCTATTCTATATATAGGATGACATATGGTTAATATATAGGACGACATTACTTTCCAAACAAAGTCTTAGCTGATGAGATCTTTGTGTAAAGAATAAACAAGCATTGTAAGACGCCCTCAAATTCCCTTATAAAGAAATTATGCCAAGGCCACCATGCATTCACTTTAAATCTCCTCTTTCACATAAAAACACATGGACAATCGCGAATCCTATTTTTCCTCTTTATCTTCCTTTTCTCTTCCAACGTCCTCATTTCTTCTTGCTACTTAGTTTTTATCAATATTGAGCATGGAGCATTTGGGGAATGGGAAACTTGATTGGAAGGAAAGATTGCCTTTGGAAAATACAGCAGCAGCTGATGAGCTGTCAGGTAGGAGGAGGAAAACAGGTAGGGTCTTGCAAGCCCTGTCCAAAGTCCTGGATGGACTCATGTAGACAAAGGAAAATCAGTGAAGCAATGTCAATGTACTCTTTAGACCAAAATGAATACACCTATAATTAACAAGTTAGGTTTATTGTTGCAATGAGGGGAAACACCATGGGGAAAGGTGATCATCTTGATAAGAAGTGTTAGGAACAGACTAGTAGGGTTGGGCTCTTGTCAGGCAATTTTGAGTATCTACAGAATCAGGAGTTCATTCTAGATTAGGTTCCGTCAGAAAGAGGGGCAATTCCACCACTGAGTATCTCAATCAATCTTACAGGTTAGGTAGACTAGAGCAAGGATACAGCTGTCATTGGTGAAGAGGCAGCAGTTACTCATTTTAGCTGGGTCAGGGATTGTGCAGTATATTGTGGCTTTTGGAGTAACCTTGTTTTATGTTACTTTATGATGATCTCCAAAGGACCTTGCCTGGTGTTTATGGGCTCTGGAATTGTTTATATCCAAAAGGAGAAACATATGGCTTCACTGTGAGTGTCAGAGTAGTTCCTGGATGTTAGAGGTTTTGTTTCAGTTTCATCATAAAAGTGATCAAATTATTGACTTAACTAAAAAAAAAAAAAAAAAAAAAAAAATGTGGAGAACGGTTTGGATTAAGAAAAGTCCAAATAAAGAGACCAGGCCAAAAAATATTATGTTAACAGATACTAAAATCTCTTTGAGTGCAAAAGATATAGAGTTGTTTAACATTATATACACTCTAAATTTAGAGTTTGCATGAGAGACAATCAACATTTCAATGTGATGTATTAACAAAATCATTCTTAATTTATTCACAGTATTGAAATAAAGTTTTCATTAAATGCTGGTGATGTGAAGGATTTACATATTCTAAAGAATTAAAATAGAAAGCTGACCTTTTGAAACCGGGTTATTAAATATTTTTTATTTAACTATGTTTCACACTCCAGCTAAGTGTCTTAAATAAAACATAGTTTATGTGTATATTTATCCGAGAATGGTAAATGAAATGTTCACTTAATGCACTAACAATTCAGCAGCATTGGGATATTTTAAGAAGTTCATTGTAAGAACCTAAGATATTTGAAAGCAGGAAATAGGCCATTCAGTTTAATAGAGCTACTTTTCATCAGGAATATTAAATGTATTTTTCACATGGCAAATTACGTGTATACTGGGCCATTTTGATGCCATCTCACTATTGTAAAATAAAAATGCCTGAACGTATTTTAAGTTAAAATAGTCAAACTTTACATTTTATGCTTAACAGAATTTGGAAACTTGATTGCCACAGTTCATTTATTATAGAAGATTTTAAGAGAGAACTATTGACTCATATACTCTTAATATTTTTATGTCACTGAACCATTTAAATAAGTCAGATTCTATGCAATGGGAAAAACATTAACTTTAATACATACAGAAAAATTCCTTAAGTGTGGGAGTGTAAGGATGAGTAAACATCAGTGAAGCCTGAATGCATCTCTTGAAAATTCCCTAAAATTCCATATATCGGGTATTAGTAGCTTTCTTAGTTATAAATAGCGAGTGAGAAACATCTTGAAATAAAACTAGGGATTTATTCTTTTTTCCTGTTCATTCCAAATTGGTATCATGTACATTTTAGAGAAAGTTACATATTTATAAGAAAAATGTAAAAAAAGAGAAACATAACATAAAATATCTGGTGGTGTGTTAACAAACTATTTTGTGCATTTTTTTCCTTTTTGTATTCACATTTATCAACAATTTTAAATCCTGGATCTTTGTGCAATTTATCAAATAAAGAAATGCAATGTTAAGATGGCTTCTGAAAATAGGAAATTCATCTGGGACCTATAGAAACAACTCTTGTTGATTTTGTAATGTTTTTGCCAAATTAAGTGGCAAGGAAAGTTAGATATTCAGTAAATTCTCAAGTACAAGGTAAAAAATACAAGGTAATACAAGGTAAATACAAGGTAAAAATAAAATACAAGGTAAAATACAAGGTAAAAAATAAAAATAACATGTTTATTCTATTATATGCTCTTTTATTTCCTTCTGATGCTTTGTTCATCCCTCTTAATCACTGTCTCTCTGCTTCTCTCTGTCTCTATTTTTCTCAGTTTCTATCTGTTACTTTATCTCTCAGTCTCTCTTTCAAATTTTCTTTGTCCCTCTTCTAGAAAATCAAAGAAAGAAATATGAAACCACCCATGGTAATCAAACCTGTAATGTGACTCTGAAACAAAACATTGTATCAGTTTATGTGCAAGTGGAGAAATATGCAGCTCAAATCTGGAGAGCCAGCACAGGAGGCCAGGACAGAACAAAATATCAAGCAGAAACTGAATGGAGAAGAGAAAACTGCAGCCCCATCTGAGCAAGAGGAGAATGCAGATAAATGTTACCCTCAGAGAGAAAGCAAAGGGGAAAATATTGACACCATGTCTGACCCCTGGAGGAATCTAAACAAAGGTGAAAGAGGCTTTGAAAGAGAAGTGTTATCAGCCTTGGGAAGGTTTTGCTTCAAGAAAAGTTAGTGGAAGCATAAAGCACGTCAGGAATTAAAAGAAAACTATCTCCATAATAATTATTCAGACAATGGATGCCAAAACCAGTGGGTTAATAGGATAGTTATACAGTCTCAAAGTGTCTCCCCATAGGTTACATATTAATTAGAAAGGAAAAAGTGGAGCAATCTGGTAGACACCATGGTAACCAAGTAATCAACATTTTCATGACAAACAATGGGACACAATTAGTGTGATATCATATCACCTTTTTGGTATTCCTGCCAAAAATACTTGACTTGAATCTAATCCTGGGAAAATAATTAATACTTACAAACTGAGGAACATTCTACAAAACATTTGGCCTGTTCTCTTAAAAAAACATGTCAAGTTAAAGAAGACAAAGAGATTGTGTAAGATTAAACAAAATTTAAAAGACATAAAACAAGTGCAATTCAGGCATGGTAGCTCACACCTGTAATCCCAACACTTTGTAAGGCCAAGGTGGGTGGATCACCTGAGGTCAGGAGTTCCAGACCAGGCTGGCTGACATGGTGAAACCCAGTCTCTACTAAAAATACAAAAAATTACCTGGGCATTGTGGTGGGCGCCTGTAATCCCAGCTTCTTGGGAGACTGAGTTAGGAGAATCCCTCGAACCTGGGAGGTGGCAGTTGCAGTGAGCTGCAATTGCACCATTGCACTCCAGCCTGGGCAACAAGAGTGAAATTCCATCTCAAAAAAAAAAATTTTTAATTCATGATCCTGGATTGTATTGTGGATCAGAAAAAAATATACTATAAATTATGAATGGAGGCATTGTAAAAATTTGAATATGAATTATATCAAATAATGTGTTATTAAACTTAAAATTGTTGAATTTAATAATTGTACATAATTAGGGAATGAGTTTTTTGTTGAGAGATGAGAGATTACGGTGCCCATTAGTTATTTCTGCTGGCTCATAAAAATAATAATAGTATTAACAATTTGTAAATGTAGGTAAAAGTGTATACCTTTCAACATTTTATTATTATTTTTTGTTTGGATAGGATATTTAAAAAAATTAAAGAGCAAAAAACTGCTCTCATATGAACATAGGTTCCTATTGCAATTAGAAAAATAAAGTCTCTACTTATAAACAAGACCTGTATATTTTTGCTTGTATCTTATTTGCATTTTATGCTCAAGAGCTTAATTATTTACTGAGACCAGTGTCCCAGAGTATTTCCTCTATGTGTGTGTGTGGTTTTTTTTTTTTTTTTTTTTTTTAGCAATTTCATATTTTCAGGTCCTTCATTTAACTCTTTAATTCACTTTGGGTTTTTTTTTTTTTTATGGTGAGTGGTAGGGGTCTAGTTTTATTCTTCTCCATATGGATATACATTTTTTTCAGCACCATTTACTGAAAAGACCAATGAATATTCTTGGCACCTTTGTTAAAAATCAGTTGGCTGTAAATACATAGATTAATCTTGGGGTCCTCTATTTTGTTCCATTGGTCCATGTGACTTTTTATAAGTATTATGCTGTTTTGTTTACTATAGCTTTGTAGAATATTTTGAAGACAGGTAATATAATGTCTTCAGCTTTGTTTTTCTTTCTCAGGATTACTTTGACTATTTGGTGTCTTTTGTGGTTTGTACAAATTTTAGGATTGCATTATTTCTGTAAATAATGCGGTTGGTATTTTGATAGTGGCTGCATTGAATCTGTAGATCACTTGGAGTATTATAGTAATTTTAACAATATTTTCCCTTCCAATTTATAACATGAGATGCCTTTTCATTTTTGTGGGAGTCCTCTTCAATTTCTTTAATCAGTGTTTTATAGTTTTCTTTGTGGATATTTTTCATCTCCTTTGTTAAATTTATTCTTAGGTATTTTATTTATTGAGTAGCCATTATACATGAAATTGCTTTCTTGAATTTTTTTTTCGCCTTGTTTATTATTGGTATGAAAATACTACTAATTTTTGTATGTTGATTTTGTATTCTGGAAATTTACTGAATTCATCTATCCATTCTTAAAGTTTTTTTGGCGGAGTCTAGATTTTTCTGTATTTAAGGTCATATTGGCAAAGAGAGACAATACAACTTCCTCCTTTTTAATTTGGATGCTTTTTACTTCTTTCTTTTGCCTAATTGCTATGGCTAGGACTTTCAGTTCTATGTTGAATAAAAGTGGTGAGAATGAGCATCCTTGTCTTGTTCCAGTTCTCAGAAAAAGAACTTTCAGTTTTCCCTTGTACAATATAATGTTAACTGTTACTTTGTCATATTTGGCTTTCATTTCATTATACACTGGAACTCCGGTTCTTAACCTTATCTATACAGTCCTTCTTTGAGATAAAAGCATAAAATGTCACATAAATGAGCTATTGATATGAATTTTTTTTTCATATTATAACTGGCTTTCACATAAACAATGATAAAAGAAATATCTTCTCCACAAGACTTCTGAGCATGCTACATTGAAAACAAATCAGACAAGTAAGACTCTATGTCACCTATCTTTGCCTCAGAGAATAATTTCAGAAGCTAATAATTTTCAGAACCTGAAAATAGTCCTCAGGTATGCAATTTATATTCTTCATTAGGTAGTGTCATTTAGGCCTGCTTGTTTTATCTTTGTAAAGGTAACTACAGGTGATTATATCTTCGATGACTTCTTGAGTACCCTTTAGCCTTCTAGTCTTAGGCTTTTAATTTTTTACCATGTATTTATTTCTCCAGTGCTCTGCACATCATTGAAATATTTTTGACAACAATAAACAATTGGCTCCACAATATCTACAAATACCATCAATAAAAGATTGATAAAACACCTTTGTTCACTATTGCTAGTGGATTTTTTTAATGTCATCATTTTCTCATGCACTCAAATAAAAATGAAAAACAAAAATTACTTGGTTCAGATTCTGAGACTTAATAGGTCCTTTAGCCTTAAATTACAGATTAGAGATGGAAACTCCCCTGAAAATAAGTGAATGAGAAAATATACCAACTTTTTTTTTTAAACAACGTATTTTGTCAGGAAAAAAAAGAAGCATATATTCTTTTTATTTCTTTGTGTCTTTAGCAGATTAACATAACCTTCTCTGTTCAATGTGCACCAGTCTCCCATGGTTCAGTGAAAGTGGACAGTAAGAATCACCCAACTAAAAAGAATAATGAGACACCATTTTATGCATTCCCCTTACTAGGTTTTCTTTACCTAAATCTTCTCTGGAGTTTTCATAAAAGCCTTAGGCAGAAATATAAAATTCTTAGGAGAGCCATAGTACTTTACTAAATCTCCACCATGGTATTCATAAACAATTTTCATATGTGCATTTAGACAATTTACCATCTGTTATTTTCCATTTCTCAAGCAAAAATGTTAATTACTATCACAACTTAAGTTTACCTTTTTCAGTTCTAGCTCCTCTGCTCTTTCTGGTGTTTTACACAGAATACTAGTACATTAAGAAAATAAACTAACAGAATGCAGTTAAAAGAAAGCATCAGTTATTATAATAGTTTCCAGTACAATTCTTTTTTTAAACGGTCCTACTGGGGTATAGTTGACATATGATAAACCACACATTGTTAAAAAGCAACATTTGATAAATTGTTATGTATACATCTAGGAAATATTATAATAATCAAGATAAAGAACATATTTATCTTCCTCAAAATTTCTTGGTGCACCAGTAAAATCTCTCCCTTTGTCACTGCCCATCTTATTACATTGCAGGCAAATACTGGTCTTTTTTTTTTTGCATCATTATAGATCAAATGACATATTGTAGTTTCATTTGAATTGAATCATAAATGATGTGTTCTTTTCTGTTTCTGTCATTTTATTCAGCATAATTATTTTTAGAATCATAAGCATTATTGTATGTATCAATACTTTATTTCTATTACCTAGTGGTATTCCATTTTATGAACATACCCATAACTTTTAAATACCTTCACCTCTTGATGCAAATTAGTTTTGTTTCTACTTGTTTGCTATTCAAAATGAAGTTGCTATAAATATGCAAACAGATTTTCATATACATATACAGTCATTCCTCAATATGCATGGGGGATTCGTTTGAGAACTCCCTGCAGGTACCAAAATCCATGGATGCTACAAAATAGTGCAGGGCTTATGTACAAACCATGCAAACATGTAAAACATATAAATGGTGCACAGCTTCCCATATACTTAAATAATATATAGATTACTTATAACACTTAATACGATGTAAATGCTATGTAAATAGAAGGTTTACTGTATTGTTCAGGGAATAACAATAAGAAAAAAATCTTTATGCATTAAATACAGATGCATTCATCTATTATTTTAATTTTAAACATTTTAAATCCAAGGTTTGTTGAAGCCACATATATGGAACAGATACAGAGGGCTGAATGTAGTTTTATTTCTCCTGTGTAAATACCTGGAAGTGGAAATTCTTGGTCATATTGCAGGCTTATCATTAATCTTTTTAGAAATTGCAAAATTGTTTTCAAAAAGTTGGGCTTTTTTACATTTCCACCAGTGGTATATGGCAGTTCCAGTTGCTCCCTATCCTTAACAAAAATTGACATGGTAAATCGTTTTAATATTAGCTTTTCTAATAGGCTTGTAGATGTGTCATTGGGCTTAAATTTGCTTTTCCTAATAGCTAATGATCTTGAGGATTTAAAAAATGTGAGTATTTGCTACTCATGTATTTTTTTGATATTCAGATTTTTTACTCATTTTTTAAAAATAGGTTTTTTTTTTCTATTTTTGAGTTAAGGGTTTAATATATTATAGATATAAATCATATGCCAAATATATGGTATACAAATACTGTAATTCAGTAGCTTTTCTCTATTTGTTTTTTTAACTATATATTTTGAGTTTTTAACCTTAAAAGTAAAAGTTATAATCTTGATGAAGTCTGACTTATTTTTCTTTTCTTTGAATATCATGCTATAGGTATGATGAATAAAAAAATCTTAGCTGTATTCTGTCATTCCTGAAATCTCTATAATGATTTATGATACAGTTGTCTGTCTCAAAGCCAAAACCACACTATCTTGACACTGCTTTTGAAATTATTTTTTAAATCATGGAGTATTAAGTGCCCAACTTAATTCTTCTTTTTCAAAGTTATTTTGGATATTATGAGTTCTTAATGTTTTCATGTGCATCTTAGAACATTTTTGTCATTTTCAACAAAACAAAAACCTGCTTGGCTTTTGATACAGGTTGTATTGAATCTATAGATAAATTTTGAGAGAATTTACATCTTAACAGTATTGAGTCTTCTGACACGTGAATATAGTCTCTCTGTGCATTTCTTTAGGAATGTTTTGCTCTCAGTTTTGCCTTGTAATTTTCTATGTATGTGTCTTGCACATACTTTATCAGCTTCATCCCTAGATACTTCAAGTTTTTGATGCTATTGTAGGTGATATTTAAAAATTAAATTTCTGATCTAGAAATGCAACTTGCCTTTGCCTATGTCTTGTTTAACCATGATTCACTTATCAGTTCTAGATTTTTAATAAATGTTTTCAATGTATTCTCTACACTGATGATCATGTGGTTTGTCAATAGTCATTTTTTCCCTTTCCACTCTGTAAGATTTTCATGTCTTTTTAAAATTGTTCCAGAGAGAACCTCCAAAATAATATTGAATATAATTTATATAAAAGTATATAATGTATATATTTTATGAAATATGTATCATTATATTGTGTTATTTTATCTTGTATTTGCTGAGATTTTGTTTACAAGTTTTATATCTACATTCATGAGAGATGTTCGTCTTTAATATTTTACCCTTATACTGTATGGTTTTTGTAAAAGGGCAACACTAGTGTCAGAAACTGATCTGGTAAACATTTACTCCTCTTCAAATATTTCGTAAGTTTTTGTATAGAACCAGTATTATATCTTCCTTAAGTATTGGCTAGAAATCATTAATGAAGATTTTGAGCCTTATTTTCTACTTGTGAGATTTTTAAAAATAGTAATTCAATTTCTATAATCAGGATAATAAAATTGTCTATTTCTTCCTGTGGGAGTTTTGCAGTTTATGTCTTTCAACAAATATGTTCATTTTATTTAAAATATCAAACTTATTTACACATAGGTATTAATGTTTTCCTATTATATTTTTGGTATTTGTAGAATCCATAGTGATGCCACATGTTTCATTCATAATATTGCGATTTTTTTCTGAAAAATTTTGGGCAATTTTTATGAGTGTATCTCAAAGAACTTATTCTTAGTTTCATTTTCTGAAAATTATTTTTTCTGTTTTTTCTGTTCATTTGTTATATCTTTAATTTTTATCATGTCTTTCTTTCTCCTTACTTTGTTTTATTTTCTCTTCTTTTTTCAGTTCATCAAGGTGAAAAGAGTTGTCATTGTTTTTAGACCTTCATATTTTTCCTGATATAATTATTTCCTCTCATAATTATTTTCTAATTGTTACTTTAGCCAAATTATATAACTTCTGATAAGTTATCTATTTTTCTTTATTTAACACTATTTTAAAATTTATTTTATGATGTATTATTTAAGCCATAGATTATTTAGGTGCATGCTTTCTGGTTCCCAAATACTTAAAGGGCTTTTTTTAACATATTTTTCTGTCATACATTATTTAGTGGAGTCAGAGAAAATACTTTATATAACTTCATTCTTTTTAAATACATTGAGGATTATATTATAGCCCAGAATATGGTTCTTTTAGGTTAGCAGTTTGTGTATACTTGAAAAAAAACATGCATATTCTGCTTCAGTTTGGATGTATGTTCTTAAAATATGAGTTAAATTTGATTGCTAACTTTCTATATTCTAGCTAACCTTTTGTCTACTTGTTTTAGCAATTTTCATTTAAACTATTAAAATAGCTATTATAAGTATAGATTTGTCTGTTTATTCTTGCAGTTCTATCAGATTTTGCTTTACATATTTTGTAGTTCTCCACTTAAGGCCATAAATGTTTATGACAATTATGTCTTCTTTATTAATTTACCTTATTATTATAACAACATCCTTCTGTATCTTTGAAAATAATTTTTTAATGAAACCTATCATCTCAATAGCCACTCAAGTTCTTCTTTTATTTTATTACTGATAGCAGGATATAATTTTTACCATCCTTTTCCTTATTTACTCTTGCCTTATAAACTAAGCTAAATTTTTTGTAGATAGCATATAAATAGATCTGGCTTATCAAAATACTTTCTGTCTTTTAATTGTTTGGTTAGATTATATATAGTTAATAGGATTATCAATGTGCCTGACTTGTACCATTTATTTTTTGTTCCCTTTTCTCTTCTTTGTCTTTTTTTAGTACTTGATTATCTTTGATAATTACTTTTTATCTTCTGTTTGTTTATTCACTGAAATTCTTTGTTAAGCTATTTTAGTGATTGCTTTAGAGTATAGTATGTCTAGCTTCTTGCTTTCCACTTGGTGATATTATAACATTTTACTATGGTAAGAAAACCCTGCAACAGCATACTTTCACATGTTCCCTTCTGATTCTTCTTCTGTAGTCTCCATGCCTCTATATTTGTTATATACTTCATACAGCATTGTTACTATTTTTTAACTGTCAGTGTATTTTTAAAATATGTGTTTTAAAAAGTCATGTATTAATGAGTTACCACTTTCAGTGCTCTTCATTCATCTGTGTTAATTCCAGAGTTTCATGTTTAGCATTAATTTTTTTTTCAGAAACACTGTCATTAACATGCCCTTTATTTCTAGTCTGATGATAATAATTTCTTCATATTTTTCCATGTCTGAAAAAAATCTATTTTTCCTAGTGAATTTTAATTTGCTTAGTATAGAATTCTAAGTTGACAGCATTTTTTTTCTTTTAGTACTTTTAAACATACTGCTTCACTCTATTATTTCATTGTTTCTGAAGATAAATTTGCAATTAACCTTATCTTTGTTCCTCTGTAAGTAATATGCCTACTTTTGTCTCTGCTTGTAAGATTTTCACATTATCATGGATTTTTATTAATTTTCTTACAATAGCCTTGAATTATTTTTTACATTTTTCTTATTATTAAAGTTAGTTAGCTTTTCAGATACACACACACATACACACACACAAACACACACACACACACACACATTTCATTATATTTGAAAATAATTTGGCTGTTACAGCTTCAAATATTTCTCCCTATCTACCTACAATGAGATCAAATTACACTTTGATCACTTGAAGTTACTTCACCACTCACACTCTGTTTATTTTTATTTTTTCTTCCTCCCTGAATTTCATTTTTAATAATTTGCCTTTCTAGGTCTTCAAGTTCTCAAATAATTTCCTGTTTAAGCTGCCATAAATCTTGAGTCTTTTTTTTTAAAATTACACATATTATTTATAATAGAATTTTCAAAGTTTTATTTGGATCATTTTAACATACAAAAAAATCTTCCATAATTCTAATTAAACTAATGTCCTAATATTCTTTTCTGCTAATATGATTACTTTTTAAATTGTGGATTGGTTTTAATTTATTCTCTCTTCCACACTCCAATTATGGATCATATTTCCTTGATTCTTTGTAATCTAGCAATTTTTATATTGTGACAGAAATTGTGAATTTTATGTTGTTAATGCTGTATATTATGTTTATATTATAAATAACCTGGAGAGTTATTCTGATACAAAGTTAGATTATTTGGAAATAGTTTATTCTTTTGAGTTTTTATTTTAAGATATCTTAAAGTCAGTAAGAACAGAGTTTAGTGTGGGCCAAATTATTCCACACTAATGCAAGGCACTTCAAACCTTCTTAGTTTATCTGATGCCTTATGAATTGTGAGTTTCCTAGGTTAGCCGGTAGGCAGAAACACTATTGTCAGCTCACTGTTACAACCAGGTGCCACTTCTGAAGAGGTTCCCTGCTCCCCCACAACCCATTCCCAATATTTGACCTTGGAAAGTTTCCTCATGTACATTTGCTAATCAATATTTTGAATACATTAGGGATACTCTCTGAAGATCTTTGGTGCTTTTTATGCAGCTCACCTCTCTGGTACTCCCCTATGAACTCAACTTTTATTCCCAATTTTTCAGCTATGTATCTCTTCCACTTCTTGAGCCATCTAGTTCCTTCTACATTTGCTACATACTGGAAACTTTTTCAGGACACTAAGTCTAATCAATAGTAGAATTTATCTTATTTGTTTCCTATTTCTCATGGATCTCACAAGTTTCTTTCAGTGTCAGATACTCAATTTCTTGAAACCATTGTCTTATGTATTTTATCATGTTTTACAGTTTTTTCCAAGGAGAGGTACTAATTTCTGATAGACACTCAGTTTTCACTGGATTTGGAAGTATTCTTTGATCTGTTATTTTCAGTTACTTGGAAAGGACCTCAAGAATTATTCTCTGATAGAAGGGTTAATGATGTATAGGTATCTGGGTAAAGTACTTGCCCTGGCCCACAATTTCTAACCCTCATTCCTGGAATTATTTATTCAGGATTAAAAATAGACAAAGGCAAAGTCTAGCATGATGGAGACTGCTGTGAGGATGCCAGAAATTGTTTGCTAATCCTTCAAGAATAACATGTTGGAGAATACTAGTCTAAGCTACTTTAGATAGAAAAAAACCAGAGACAAGAATGTGAATGTTGCAATGAAACTTACTTAATTTCAAATCCTAGCCTGTTCATTTAGTAAGTATTTACCCTGATAAATCAATTGAGAGTTTCTCTGTAACATTAACTCAAGGAAATCCTTGAGGGATCAACCCTTGAAAGGGGTTTAAAGTCTCCCATTAAAATATTTTTTTGTGTCAGTATCTCATAAGTGTGCCTGGTCCTAAACCAAAGATTAAGAATTACAGATATTTGGTGTTTTCATCATTTGGGTTTTGTGAATGTATTTTGTTCTCCAGCATTATTCTTTCAGTGATTTTGTGCATAACATTTAAGTGTTTTTCCTCTAAAAGCATGAAGGAATTAACAACAAAATGGCACAAGTAGGTGATAGGCACAATTTCTGATTTTGTTTGTTGGGTTGTAAAAATTCATGATTCCGTTATTAAGACATATAAAACAAACTTAATTAAATCCATTTTATATTGTCAGATAAAGCAAATAAATGTTTAGTTGTCTTTGCTTAGAGTCAAGGTTTTCAATATAAAAGAGATACATACTTATTCAACCAAAGAGATCCAGTGAGAATTCTATAGTTCAAAGCCAAATTAAACATGTAGATATATACTCATTTGTAAAATATTATTCCTCACTTTGTTTACTAAAATAATCTAGAGGCAAAGTCACCATAGTATGCAAACCTGGCAAACAGATGATTTCAATCCATTTCCCACTAAATAGATTATGTCTAGGGCATGATTGAATTTAAAGCATCTGAAATATCTTAGCAGCTGGAAATAAAAATCCTTTCAAAGATCAATAAAATCTATAAAAGGCCCCCCTTCAACCAAAATCATTAATAAATTGAATATTCAGGGCAGAAGAATGTCAGTTGATAAATTAATAACACAAAGCCTGCCAAGAGCCATGAGTCCCTAAAAATGCAGAAAAAAAAGAGAGAGAGAGAGAAATAATATTCTCAAAGCAGACTGAAAAACAGAATGAAGTGTTATTGAGTTTTGTTACTCATCTATTGTATGAATGAAGAATAAAGAAGTTAATAAATGTCAAATTTAAAGACACTCAAAATTCTGTAATTATTACAGAATTAAAAATGTAATACAGTTATATGTATTAACTAGCTCATTATCAAAAAGAGGACAATTATATTTGCTGATAGTATGAAAATATGAGAAGATATTTTATAACAAATATGAAAAAAGAATCAGTATTCTCAAAGGTTCATGAATGGAAAATACATAAAGAAGATAAGCAATTGTCTAACGAGTAATATAAAATATATTCAATTTCATGCAAATAAAAACATGTATAATATTATTTATTTATTAAATTAGCCAGTTTTTTAAAGTCTTTGTTAGATTGGTCTCCTTCTGGTTCACCTCCACTTTACCTGAGTGTCTCAGATGTTTCTTAGAACTCTTTTTTCTTGGCAGATCCAATTCTGATTTTTCTGTCTCCGGAATCATAGTACCACGGCAAACTCAGCATAAGGGTTACTTTCATCTGTTTTCCTGGCTCTTGGACCTTGGCCCCCTTAAGACTTGGCTGCCTCTGAAGCTTTCTGATTTCTCCAGCTAGATATTTTTAGTATTTTGTATAGCTTTGATTTGCCTTCTTGGTGGCAGGCATATTGGTGTACTATAAGCTAACCCATTACAGTCAGGGGAAAAATGAATGACAGTATTATTTTAAAATGCTATTTTAGTTTTTATTTATTATTTTTAAGTGTATTCTTCTATGTTGATGAATAAAATGGCACTATAAGCTTCTATCTTCCTATTCTTTATCCAATTTCAAAAATATGTTTACATTCTTCTCAGGTGAGAGAAGCTGTGTGTTAAGTTTTCAAGACACACCTCCTCTGCTGCAGTCAATTCTGACTGTGGTAGTGAGGCATCACCGGTGCTACTGTAACTGCACTGGTTTATATCTCGCACCAGCTTCAGGAATTCAGTGGAGAGGGTCCTTGAAAGTCTTTATTCCACATCTATGGACTGGCCCTTTGTTATCATTTCTGAGTTAGCTATGACTGAAATCTGAGAAACCTGAGCAGGTTGGGTATTGTTGGTCATGCAGATTCGTTTGTCTTCGAGGAATAAACGCATATTTGTAAAGAATATACACTTTTCTTTTAAAGCTGGATGTTGTAGTTCTGATAATACTATCAATGCAGTTTGTGGATAAGATGAGCTATGTTGATCTTAGAATCAGCTCATATGCTATTACTTTTCAATGTCTAGGAGACAAAAATAATAGCTTTATTCTTATTATCTGAATGTCCTATGTACCTGTCACTTACTGGAATGGTGTGGTAGTCATTGAATACACGAGGACCTGCTGACCCAGATACTTAATTTTGTTTATACTGTCACAGACCTGCTACAACGTCATTGGCTGTTTTATATTTACGCTATGCAGTGTGACTGAAGTTGCTACAAGAGTCAGTGCTAATATCATTTTCCTATGAAGTACTGTTTTGTTGACTTCCATACCCACTGGAAACATTCAGGTGAATCCAGCTGTAAAAGAAGTTTGTGAATTTTTTTTCTTGTAATTCTGTTATGTCTTTGTAGTTTTTGTTTACCATATGTATTCTGGTAACAAAAACATTCTCCTTCAGTGGATTCATTCAGACTTCATGAGAACCAACAATGAACAAAGCCTTATGGCTCCATGAATTCAAAACGCTAGATCAGTTGGAATCCAATGTGATGTAGTCTCTATTTTAACACAAAATGTAGTGAATGAATGTTCAGATAGAAGGTGGCCTACGACTATCAAGACTTTTTGGTATGTGTCAACAAGGAATTACATCCTGGGTACAAATACATTAAGAATGATATTCAAACCAGATCTTGAGGAAAGTCACCCAGCAAAGATACCACTACCTAACCTGCCACTCTATTAAAGAAAAGCAGACCCTGGAGTGTGTGTGGTGGTAAAAATTACTTTAACCACTAGTATGTGAGGAGCTTCACAGTCAGAGTGAATCTTCCTAACCAGTGTGAGACAGAAAGATTCAGATTCTGTTTGAATAGAGCTATGTATATAGATATAAAGGATAATAATGTAGATTAAGTAATAAGTAGTCTGCCCTTAACCATGGGAACTACATTAAAAGATGCCTGGTTGATGCCTGAAACCGAGGATAGTGCCAAACCCTGTATACACTATGCATTAATTTCTTCTTCTTTCTCCACAATTACACAGATAGAAGGTTGGTTCTTATAATGGTAGACCTTAGCCACCTTAGGTTATACGTTTTTTTTTTCTTTCCTTATTGAGTTGAAAGAACTTAAAGGAAGCATTATATAGCTTCTCTTTGGTATATCTAATCATTAGCATCACTGCTCTTGTGCTTTGGGGACATTAAGAAATACAAAAAGGGTTTCTTGAACACAGTCACTGAAATATTGGGACAGGCAATCTGATAACCCTAAGTGACCAACAAGCAGGGAGCACCTATAAAGCAGATAATCTGAGGTGCTGCTTTTACTTAAATGAGTAACCAACATTTCATTGGGTAACTCAGAACGGTGTGTACATTTACAACTTATGAATTACGTCTAGAATTATCTATTTAGTATTTTCTGACCACAGTTGACTATAGATAATTGTAACTGTAGTAAGCCAAACCAAAGATATGGTGGGTCTACTGTACTATTTCACTTCCTCCATGTCTTTACCTCCATGCATTATGAAATTAAAAAAAAATAATTTCACTGGAGCATATGCATGCTGTGAAGATACTTTTCTAGGTATAATTGCTCTAGAAAGAAAGCTGGGACTGGGTATCATGTGTATAGAACACTCTCACATATTAAAGGCACACATTTCAGCAAAATGAGAGGACTCCAATATATATATGTATGTTGGTACAGACACACACACACACACACACACACACAGTTTCAGGATTGACTTTCTAGACAGAAATAACAAATTGCCACAAGGTTATCTGTGTTTTTGGAAGTGCATTATGCATCAATGGTATCTAGCCACTCAAGGTTGAACATAGTTATATGTGCTTCAGGTACTCAGTTTTAACTGGAAAATCTCACTGTTTGCTTGCACACTGTCCATACAGGGAAGGGCGTGGTTGAAGGCATAGAAAGGATATTTTACTGTGTCTCCATGATGGAGAGTATGTTATCATATCCTTGACCCTCCTCATAAGTTATTCAGAAAGCTTTTTTTTTTTAAACTGTGCTGTTTCTTCTAGTATGCTCTAGTTATTTCCTTCAATTTCCTATATCTTCTCATTCTAAATTGTTGAGTCTCCACTAAACTTTTCCCTAGGATGTTGCTATTCTCCATGCTACTCTGCCATTTGTATTCTGGCTTCACATTTCTTCGGGTTATTCCTGAAGGAACTCAATACCACTGGATTGTGGTCTATGTTATTAGGGTCATTTCTGCGGGAATCATTTTCACAAGATTTACTGTTTGTTGTCTGTAGATCTTTAGAGTAGTCCATCCTTTGCTCTCCAGCCCTTGATTCTGTTGCCTGCTTCTTTTTTATTTTGGAATCAGTCACTGAATTCATTTGGTCCATACATTTGGATATAGAGAGAGTTATTAGTCATAATAGACTATAGCTAGCTCTGCAGGCAAAACAGACCATGCTAATGATATATGCTATTCCAGTAAAAAATGCTATTTCAACAGTTCTCATCCCTGATAACAGTGGTTTGGAACAGGAAGGTAATTGAGTTGCTATGAAAAGTGTTTGGTTATGTGTATATTTAGAAAATAAAACTGGCAGGATTGGATTTGGGGTATAAGGAAAAGCAAAAAGACAAAAACATCAAAAAATTTTAGCCTGAATACTATGCAGAATAAATTTACCATTTCAGATATTTGCAGGTTGTAGGAAGAAGAGGTTTGGCAGAGGAGATCAAGAGTTTCATTAGGAGATTTAAGTTTAAGGTAGTTACAGGCTTTAGGATAATAAAGTGTCACAGCTAACCCTCTTTTCTGAATGTTATTAAAATATAGTTAATATATCTATGAAGCAATTGCAAAGGTTATATGGAATATGCTGACAATCACTTGCATTAAGTGCAATTATGTGGGAGGAAAGCATTTTAGGGTGCTCCTGGCTGACTATCAGGCATCTATACTTCGGTTTCTTTTTTGTCTTTGACATTCAAACACAAATTAAACTTAATTAAATATAACATGTTAAAATCATTTAAATAAAATAACTACAAAATGTTTACATCTCTTTATTCCTTTCAATATGAATGTAGAAAGATTATTGAGATGATAGTCAAGAAATACCAGTAACATTTAGTAACCAAGTGCTGGAAGTTGTGGTTGTACATTCATTAT
This sequence comes from Sapajus apella, assembly GCF_009761245.1. Lineage (NCBI taxonomy): Eukaryota > Metazoa > Chordata > Mammalia > Primates > Cebidae > Sapajus > Sapajus apella. The sequence goes on from NW_022436959.1 coordinate 27,580,692, forward strand.
TTATTTATTTATTTTTGTGAAATTACTTTTTAAAAAACTTTTCTACATTTTTTCCATTTCTTTTTACAATGAGAACATGTTACTTTTACAAGACTATATATACTAAAATGTAAAGAGAAGAATAAAATTGCTGGTACACACTTTGAGTAGAATTTGTATCTCCAGGGAGACATGATTGATCAAAAGAAAAGGATTGGATAATCCCCAAACTTCCTCCATGCCTTCCCTCGAGGAGATACAACCTCTTTCCAGGAAACAAGTGAGCACTAAGATTTGTCATATCTTTAAGGATGTAAAAGTTTTAAAAGAATCATAGTAACTCTACCATTTGTCTACAATAATAAAATGTAACATATTAACAACAGATTAATCCACAGCAAAGGATTAGAACCAAGGTAGAAAAGTCAATCAAATTAGAAAAACTATTTTTCAGAATAGAGACTTAAAGGGAACTGAGAGTAAGCCTGAGATTTTTATGTCCATGAAAAAAATGATCAGGAATTCAAAAAGAAAGCACTACGTTTCTACTAGATTTGGTAGTCTGGTATTTTTTCTTTTCAAAACAAACAAGTTTCCTTGTTGAAACATAAGAAACAGAAAAAAAATTAGTAAGAAAGTGAAATATGTAAGTGTCAGAGGTAATAGAAACAGAGTGGTGAGTAGTATTTGGTAATTAGTAGCTCAGCAGAGTACAAAGTCTATATACAGGCCTTAAAACTAGATGCTAAGGTTGAAATGTCCATGAAATATTGGGTGATGATTATCTGGCCTGTGAAGGCCACAAGCTAAAACGTAGATTTTTATGAAAAATCATTACCCATAAAGGGATGTTTCTTCTATATGCTAGGAAACATAGCATTCAGTAGCTCAGGAAAGTGATAAGTAAACTTAAAATCTACTTGAGTCATGGGTAGATGAGGAACAGGGCTGATTCTAGCCCATAATATATCCTTGCATGGATTGTGAAAAAAGTGTGTCTTTTTCTGGATGATTACCTTTTCACATCAGAATACACGGCTTGATTAATCCGCAAGACTGAATTTCTAGCACCAGTATCCCCTCAGTTGGGTGATCTTGTTCAATGTATGATCTATACAACTGTACGCTGTTTATACAGAAGCCCGAGCTGAGAATTTACAAGAAAAACTATTAGAGAATAGGTGAAAACTTCTAAGGTCACATTTAGACAAAGCAAAATTGACCTTTAGAGGAGACTCCAAAACCAAGGTCATATAATTTCATAGAACATGATATCTCAGAGAATAAATTCACAGTAGAAAATTGCAAAATACATAAAGGAGAAAAAGAACCAACAGATGCAACATTTGAGAGTATTTATGCCTCCCGTACTAGAGAATAAAATAATCTGAAGAGATTTAAAAATAAGTGTATGTAACTGAAACTTTCAGAGCTAATAAAGAGATATTGAAGTTATTAAACAAAAAGAAATATTAGAAAAATGCAGTAATGAACCATCTATAAACAAGTAGTATACCCATGGTGTGTGGGAAGTCAGTTTAATATTGTTGTAAATAAAATTAGTGAATTGGAAGATAATCTAAAGAAATAGCTCACAAGAGAGGCAGAAAATATTAAAGAGAAGGCAAGAGATACAGAAAATTGGGAAAATTTCAAGATCTTTTTAATACTATTTTTAGAACAGGAAAACAGGAAAATAAATGGGGAAACATAGTTTTCAAAAACAGAAACTGAAAATGAGACCAAAAGAAATAGGAATGTTTACTTGGAAGATCATAATTAGATTCACTGAGAAACTAGGTGTTGAAATCAGGAAACATGAAAGAGAGAGGAACATCTTAAAATATATAAATTTTACTTTATGCCTTAAAAGAGTTACTAATGACTAGACTTTCAGTGGTTTTAATCAGTAATACTTAGAGATCAGACGCAAAATAAATTATTGCCCTCCAAGTATGAAATTTAAATATTTTCATTATACAATTTTATGTACAGCTAGGCTATCATTTAAGAATGCAGGTAAAATAAGGATATATTTCAAGATGTAAAGCTTCCTTATCATTGGTAACATTAATTGTATATTTATTTGAAACTCTCAAGAACCTTTCTTTCTGAAGTGCTTTCTCATTTTGCATCAGGTGTGCATTTCCTTTTTGCTTCCTGTATTTTCCTTTTTCTCTATTCCTATGTGTACCTTTCACCAAGCACCTTCCTTTCTAGTAATACTGTTGAGTGTGAGCCAACTGTTTATTCAAATACTGTTACAGAATTGTGTGAAGAAGGAGATATGGGAAAGAGGAATGTTCTACTCTTCCATTCAACTTTCAGTCTTGCATACTCCCTTAGCATGAACTATCATATACCTGCTGTCAACCCCCGATAACCTCAGGTTCTCCAGGATGTGCTCATTTTTCTCTCCCTTTGTCATTCTTCTATAACTGCAGTTTGTAAACCTTACAGTAGTAACCCAAGAGAGCTGGCAAGCATGTTTTTGAAAACCTCACTTGCTGCTCTGCAGGGTGCAGTGGGGATCTGCTGCTCTTTTCAGAGTACAGTTGGGAGGGCCCAGGGGGCATTTCCCAATTAGGGAGTGTCTTGCCATAATAAGGACATTTCAATGCTAAAAACTTTTATTTTTTGAGTCCATATCCTTTCTGGTTTTGAGGAGCTCAAGCTCTGAGTTCGATTTCTTTTTTTATTCAGTTTCCCTATTGGGTTTATGTTCTTCCTGATTGGTGGTTTACATTTTGATAATTCACTTTTTTGCTTTGACTAAGGAGTTTGATTCTTCTCATTATACATTTATTTTTTTGTATTCAATGATGTTCAAGGGGTGAAAATGGATTACAAATATCTATCATCTTTATTCAAAGCTGCCTTACTTGTATTTTGAGGCTTTATTCATTGTATATATTTTTGTACCCTAATTAATTTTTAAAGGACAATATTGTCTCAGCCACTGATTCTCAAATCATAAGAGCTGAAAAACATGTTGGATGATCAGCAGATACTGTGTGTCAGTCACTGTCCTAACTGTTATATTTGCATTATCTCATTTAATCCATAGAGATTCTAATAGCATCATTATGCTCATTTCACGTCTGGAGAAATGTAAAGGTGATACAGTAAATTGGTGGAAATCTCACAACTAATTGATAGCTGAACTGTGATTTGAGCCTTTGCTATGTTAATACACAGATTGCATTCCAATCTCAATGCTGTATTCTCATTTGTATGACTCAAGGAAAATTATCTGTAATTCTCTTTGTTCAAAAAGTCATTCTCAACTCTCAAAATAAAATTCATTTAAATGGACTTTAATGCAAAATACTTAGCATGACTAAGGTACTTGTATAGCAAAATCAAACTAGTCATCTATACAACAACTTTGTATCTCCTGATGGTTATATATCTCAATCCTTTAAACAACTTATTGTTAATGAGAATAGCTAATAAAGTCAGAAATGAGTAGATCGTCATTTATATTTACACTTCTGGAGTTTAGAGAGAAAACCTCTAGTATGTATGAATCTGCTGTTTACAAGAGTGAAAAAACTATAGCATAAAGTTGCTTCTTAGGTAAGTGGAAAATGAATTCAAGATTAAACTAAGTAAATACAACAATAAAAACTAGGACTTTAAATTATTTCTTATTACAGTAAAATCTCATTAATTTAAAATAAGATTTTATAATGATTTGCACATAGGCTGTGTTAAAACTTACCCTTAAACTATTTTTAAATTATAAAAATTGCTAAGCCAATTAACTTTTAAATAAGCTTATAGGTGAAATGTCTAACTTATTTAATAGAGTTTTTTCAAGTACAATACCCTGTTTTAAAATAAAATAGCACTCAGCTAATTTTCTGGTCATAATAGCTGCTGTGTCAAGACCTCTACTTTGTACTTTTCTATCCATTTGTTTAAATTCCCCTATGTATGTTTAGTAAAATAAAACAACATTGTCTCCTTAATATATAATTTGAGATTTCTATTAACTCTGAAAAAAACAGTTACAAGTATTTTATATTCTAAATGAGATTAATATGCAATAATTCTTATCCCTGCAGGAGAACAGTCCCCATATTATGAAGATTTAATGGTATAGTTTGGCTCTGTCCCTACCCAAATTTCATTTTGAATTGTAGTTCCCATAATCCCCACATGTTGTGGGAGGGATCATGTGGGAGGTAATTGAATCATGGGGGTGGTCATCTCCATACTGTTCTCCTGATAGGGAGTGTGTTCTCATGAAACCTGATAGTTTTGTAAGGGCCTTTTGTGCCACTTTGCTCTGCACTTCTCCTTGCTGCCACCATGTGTCGGAGGACGTACAGTATTTGCTTCCCCTTTCACCATGATTGTAAGTTTCCTGAGTCCTCCCTACCCATGCTGAACCATGAGTCAATTAAACCTCTTTTCTTTATAAATTACCCAGTCTTAGGTATGTCTTCATCAGAAGCATGAGAATGGACTAATTCAAGGATCAATTCTGTTTTAATGAAGCATAATCTGTAATCTGGTATCTGTGCCTACATGTTTTCAATTGAGTTTTATGTCCTATACATATTAGAGACAGTGGTCTTTGTACAGCTATTTCTTCAGGAAAATATAAATTAGACAAGAAGGAGGAAGATAAATTTGTAAATTTCTATGTGGCAGTGTGTCACATGCATTCTGGAACCAATAATACAAACAGGGACTTTGATCTAGATATAAATTACTGTGACACTATGACTCAGGACATTTGGATATTAGGTACATTTGTGTCATTTATAGGACCTTAAGCAAATAACTTCATCCACCGAGTTTTAGCATTAATATCTAATAAGATAATCAAACTAAAAATACATAATTTAACTTTCTAATAATTTTATTACTTCTTAAAATATTGTTTAATTTTCTATAAACTAGGGAAGAAGAATGAATGACATCAGATAATTCAAGCTTTTATATTCAAAAAAGTTTGGGGCAACTATGGACTTTGATAGTTTGCAGCCTGCTTGATAATGCAACTCATTCTCAGTCTCCACTTGATAAGCAAAATGCATGTAAGCTCATTCTGCTGTGCTGTTTTTTTTTTTTTAATCTGTCAAAGGACCACTTCATTACTAATGATTTGTGTCCCTACTAAAGTTCATTCATGCTTAGAATATTGCTATAATGTATTGACAAAGGATTTTATTGCTGCCAGTGTGCTAATTGAAACTCTTTATACCACAGTTAAGTAAAACAAAACTGCATAAATCCAGTATAGTAATCTGACTAATAAAATTTCCCTGATATTGCTGGCCTTCAAATTCCGGCAATTAAAATATAGCAGAAAGTTAGGAAATTATCTGTTTAACACAGGAAATAAGTTTTCAACGAATAATTTCATAACCATCACTGCAATTTTGGGCAGAATGTATAGCTACTGTCTAGGACTCATATTCAAGTTATAATGTAAAAAGTAGACATGTTAAAATTGTTAATTAAAATATTTCTAATGTATTGGGTCGGCAGAAGTATATATACATTTATTCAAGAAATGTGAGTTAAGCTTTTGTAGTTCTGGAGGATGTACTGATAAGCAAAAGGTACAAATTGTTTACTTTCATAGAGGCGATGATACGGTAAAGAGTAAATTATATAAACAAATAATAAAAATATAGCATCATAAGGAATGTGCAAGGGGAGGATTTGCAGAAGCACAGAAAGCCCTCCATCTGATCTGATAGAAAAATAAGAACACAGAGAAGTTAAGAGGTCAAGAAATAATTGGCCTCTAAAGGTAAACCTTTGATAGTTAAATTCTAGAGGAGAGAGTGAAAAAAACATTGAAAATAAAAGAGTATGTAGAAATGTCCAAGGATGGTTTGATGCATTCAAGGACCTAACAAAGAGGAAATGAGTTGTGATTTTAATAGGTGGGACTTAACTTAGATGAGTTGAACTTGGGGAGGTAAACCTGAGCCAGAGTTAGATAAGTAGATATTTCCCTAGTTGACATATTTTCAAATAAGGCAAGAGACGATGTAAAGCTATTAAAGTAAGAAAGGTGAACTCTAAATAATGAGAGAGCTAAAATAAATGACTAACATTTTCTCTGATGTCATCCAAAAGTAACAGACGAAGCTTATATTAGATAGTATCAGTATAAGTGGTTCACTGAAAAGGCCGAACAGAATAAGAACAAGGGCTGAGGCTGATTAAAACTTATTATATTCCAAAACAACAATTAGTAATTAGCCTGTGAGAAACTATTGCATTGGGACATGCAAATTAGTTTTACATTTCCCATCATCCAAGCCAAAAAGGGAAATATTACTTCGTTACTTAATAGAGAGGGGAGAGATTCCTCCTATCAGCATTTAATACCAAAAGCGAAATAAATATGTAAGAGAAGTTGAAGAATTATAGTTTCAAATATTGCCCGTCTTCCATTAAGTGACCATTAGCACTTACTCTCATATAACTTGCATGCTCATTTCCTCCATGCTGAGCAGAATTCTAGGATTTACAAGTCATCAGTCACCACTCATTTAGTCCCTTATGCCTTTGAACATAAAATCTGTATCACCCTACCACTTCTAATGTACCCTCAAACTCCACACTTACTCTACTGTCAAATGCTTCTCCAAATTATTTTCTTTCTTTTTCTCTAATTCAGTTACACCATCATTATTTATGGAGTCCTCAGTATGGCCCAGAGGTAAATTTCTCCCCCTATTTTACTATGCCACTCTCTGAGATCACTATCTCAGTTCTCTTTCAAACTTTCACTACCCCTTTCTTTTTCTTCTTTCAGATGATAATCTTGCTTCTTGTAGTATTCTGCCTGGTCAAAGGTAGCTTTCATTTGGAAGCCTCTTCTCTTGCCTTGGAGACAGCTGTTGTTTTGCTGTGTGCTTACATAATTTTTGAGTGTGGGTGGGATCTGAGGGGTGGGGGAGAATTTTTTTTTTTTTGGAGATGGAGTGTCACTTAGTTGCCCAGGCTGTAGTGCAGTGGTCTAGTCTCAGCTCATTGCAAGCTCTGCTTCCTGGGTTCAGGGATTCTCCTGCCTCAGCCTCCCAAATAGCTGGGACAACAGGTGTGTGCCACCATGCCCAACTAATTTTTGTATTTTTAGTAGAGACAGGGTTTCACCATGTTGACCAGGCTGGTCTCTATCTCCTGAACTCAAACCATCTACCCACCTTGCCCTCCCAAAGTGCTGAGATTACAGGTGTCAGCCACCACGCCCCGCCCCCAGCATGCTTCTTGATGCAGTGGTTATTCTTTCTTATATACTTAGTTGCCTTCTCTTTTTTCAGGCACTATTAATTATGTAGGGTTCTAAGACGCCCCTCTTTTCTCCATCTTCACTCTCTCCATAAGTAACATCATTGCTTTAAATATCATTTTTATGCTAACCCCCCGGTTTATATTCTCAGACCTGACCTCACTCTTGACTTCTAGCTTAATACATACAGTTGCCTACTTGATATATTGTTGAACACCTGATAGATGATATTAAAGACATAACTCCTTTTAAACTCCCAGTTTAATTCCTTCTTGAATCTATTTCTTGCTCGACATTACTCCGTGAAATATATTGCCAAAGCCAAAAACATAGGAGTTGTTTATGATTTCCCAGTTCTTGTCCTTGGAAAATTCTGTTAGCCATAATTTTTTAAAAACTATCCTAATCCAGCCACTCTTCACTTGGTGACTACTGTCCAAGCCACATGGTTAAGTCCAAGCCATAACCATCTTGCACCTGGACCATTATCTTATGCTCTGGATTTCGGCTTTCAGATTCGATTCACATCATAAAAAACTTTTTTTCAAAGCATTATAAAATTCCTTAAAAATATAAGAAACAAGAATACAAAATAATGAAAGGATGCCTCCTATACTCATTGGATGTCTTACATTTCAGGAAAATTATATTTCCTTCAGTTTTTTTATTTTAAGACATAGAACATTATAATTACAGTTAAGTTCCTGAAGGTGTATTTTTATCTTATTGCAATTTCCTCTGTTTTCTCTAGAATTAAAACTGATCTGACACACTCTTAAATCCTTACATATATATTTATGCATTTATATGAGTGTTGCGTATGCTTTCAATTTTTATGTAAATTATATTTTCATCTTATATTTTTCTTTTGAATGAATTATGTTTTTGTAACCTTTGGTATTTATATTTAGATTTAAAATAATTTTCATACATTCTTGATAGAAGTCTTTGTCAGTTATTGTGCAATTTTGGATTTCTTTCTACTGATATCTACAAGAAATCTGCATGCATTTTAAACAAAAACAACCTTCTTCTAACTAATGCCATCTCTATTAGAATGATGATGTTTCTCGTTTCTATTGTTCTTCAATCTTTTGAACTTTCCCATCCATGTAAGTAAGATCAAATTTCTTCTTCCCATAGAACTCTTTTAGTATTTTTTTTACAGAGCTTATCTTTTAGAAATGGATTTTCTCATTTTTTGTTTTGGTCTGGGAATATTTATTATTATTTTCACATTAGTTGGTTAAAGAACTTTATGCATTCTGTTTCATTAATCTCTGGTTTCTTATATTTCTGTTGAAGAAAACATTGTAAATGTTTTAGCGGGTCCTTTGCAGAACATGTGCCTTTTTTCTTCTGGCTGGTTATCATTTTTCTCTTTATTTTTGACTTTTAGTGTTTTTATTATGATGTGCCCAGGTTTGGTAATCTTTGTATTTAGTCTTCTCAGGAGTTACTGCTTTGAAATCTGTAGTTTGATGTCTTTCATTCATTATGGAAACATGTTTATTATATGTCTCCAAAAAGCCACTGTATTCTGTTTTTTCAATCCTCCTTCTCTGTGACTTCTATTACATGTAATTAGATTTTTCACCAAGTTAAATTTATATATCTTTATATATATGTTTGTATAATTCTACTTCATTCTGTATTTCTCATGTTGCTTATTTCTCTGTGATTTATCTGAATATTTTCTACTAATCTTTTTTCATATCATGTATCATCCTTTTAGGTATATCTAGTCTATTCTTGAACCAATTTATTGCATGCTTTAAATCAGTTATTCTTCTTATTTCTAGAATTTATAATTATGTAATTTTATAGATTCCAAATCTATAGTAAAAAATTTAAATTGATATATTTTTTCTAATATATATTAATCATATTTATTTTAAAGTTGGAGAATGATCATCTGTATATCTATCACCTGTGAGTTTGTTTCTACTGTCATTTAAACATTTTTTATTCCAATTTTTTCTTTTGTGTTTCAACCTTCAATTTAATTCCAAACATTGTGTATGAAAAATTTTAGAGGATTTAGAGTATGTCTCTTCCTTTAGAGAGTATTTTATTTTGCTTCTGACTGACAGCATTGGATTAAGTTTATTCAAGACTAAGTGTCAGTTTTTATTAGTCCCTATGTATTTTCAGTTTATTCTTATTACTGGGTATAGTCTTTCAGGCATCCCAACTAAAAACCTGTCATGCCTACTCATGCTCTTCCACCTGAGTGTGCCTGCACTCCATTTTTGTGTGCGTGTGTGTGTGTGTGTGTGTGTGTGTGTGTGTGTATGTGGTCATAGAAGACTGCTAAAAGCTCTGCTCAAGTTTTCACTGCCAATAGCTTCCTACCACATATTGCTAGCAAATGCTTTTGGGAGAAAGAGGGGCAGATACAGGGCTTACCTTAGTGTGTTGCTATTGTCTGTGGGCTGTGACCTCCTTTAATCCCAGCTCCCTTGGTAGCTCTCCAAAGCAATATATTTTTCTAATTCATCCAGTGTCCTTTGTTTCTCTGGAGGACTGGTAGTCTGTCACAGTCATCCTGCATTGTGTCTTTTGATTTTATTTTTATGATACCTATTCTTTTGGCAGATTTCCTCATAAAGAAAGTTTGATTTATCAGCCTTCATTATTTGTTCTTTTGGTGTCCTGCTAAAAGCATATTTTGTTTCTCAAAATGATCAAGATAGTCTCATTATTTTAAGTTTTAATTTTTCAAATAAAATTATCTTTTTAATGGAGAGAAATGTTAGCAGTGATTTTTAAAAGAAGCTTTTTACCATTAAAGGAGGGGTCTCAAACTTCATATGTATAGTGTTTTTAATCATATGTATTATACATTTATTATTGTGTATTTTGTATTGATATCTAAATATGTACATGTGTTTGTTTTTCTTGATTTTGAGCAAGTTTTGGAGAAGGAGGGAGATGTGATTATGAATGCTGCAAAGCACAAAATAGCAAGAGTCCTAGATCTTTCCGTGAAGAGCAAGGATTTTTCGGCTTTTTAAAAAATGTTTTTTACTAACAGTTGAGAGACTGAGGGTATTTGAGAAAGTTAAAATCCCAAAGAATGATACACATATACTTACACATACATACAGACAAAAAATTAATACAATAAAAGATAAATGTTATCTCTGTTTTATAAGAGATACACATTTCTTTGGGGACTGATTTAAGGACAAAATAAATCAAAACTAAAACCAAGAGGAGGCTTTAAGGATAGAAAAGTGAAAGGACTGCAGAACAATGGAAATGAGAAACAATCACTTTAATAGAGATGATATTAGTAAGAAGAATGTTGCGCACATTTAAAATGCACGCAGATTTCATTATAGAAAAAAGTTTCTTAGTTCATATAAGCTGTTGAAAACAAGGTTGTCCTGTCAAAAAGACAAGCCCAATCAGAAATTGAGAAAACATAAGGAATTGGTATTTGAAAACAGTACTATTCTTTCAGCTTCAAAAGATCAAATTAAAAGATAAGCTTTTGATTGTATAGTTAAAATAGAAACTATAGACAAGAAAAGAGGTAAATATGATAAGTAAAACTACAAAGGCAAGTATATGGGCCCACCATATAATGAAAATTAAAGACAACAAAATTGAAAGTTGCCATAACCCTGCTGAAACTGTACGTACATGGGGAGACATTTCAATGCCAAAACAAGCAGAGAACAAGTCTTTCAGCAATAAGAAAAGTGATAGGTGTTTTTCTGTTGTCTCTGTTGATTTTTTCTTATGTATGGCTCATTAATAACTAGTTAAACATTATTTTGATTTTTTCTTATCTTTTAAATTGACTTTTCATTCCCTTTTCTCATTTTTAAATTGTGTTTAATTACTTATTAATTGAAAAAGCAATAAAGGTAATGAAAGTAATGGCAAACGCTGTAATTACTTTTGAGCCAACCTAATAAGAATATTGTACCTCTTCCTTTTGTATTTTAACATAAGCCATTTCCCAAATGATTGTTACATATTTGTATGTTTTTACAAACTGTATATTGGATATGTTTATGCTGTAACATCTTCAGTCTTTGTATTTTCTTTACTTATCATTATGTTTAGAAGTACTTCCGTTGGGAAAAGTAAGACAAATATTCTCATATATTTTCTTCAATTTGTTATGCTTGCATCTTTCCACGAGTATTATCTATTTATGTATAAAAAGTACACCAAAGCATAGTAACTTAAAGGCACCAACACTGTCTTACAGTTTTTGTGGGCAAGGAATTCAGGCACAAGTTAGCTAGGTCCTCAGGCTGTGACTGTCTCACAATGCTGCAGTCACGGTGTCAGCTGGGACTGCAGTCATCTCAAAACCCGACTTTGTTCATTCATTCATTCAGCAAATTTTTATTTGGTACACACACACACACACACACACACACACACACACACACACACTAATATATATATATATTTGAAAAAGATGGTGGTAGGCTTTTCCCCATAAAATTCACTAAATTTTTCTGCTTATAAATCTGTTAATCTGACAGTTCTCTAGACTTTACTTATTAAATATTTATAGCCAATGCCAACCTTTTTCCTTTTAAAAGTGCTGATGATTATTTTAGAACATTTCCCATAGGAAATTTAAATATTAATACATGCTTCTTAAACTCACCAAAATTGAATTTTAATTAAAATTGATACCTATTTATAGCTAATAGGACAAAATACATAGTTCACACTGTCAAGTAACATAGTAGATCTCTTCAATGAGTCAAGTGTCTTTTATGTGTTTCAGTCAGATTTTGAGATACCTCTTTGTATACCACAAATATCTGGCAAATTTTATCCCTAATTATTTTAATGTCTTTTAATACAGCATTGAGAATGTACATGGCAGGTTATATTATAAACTAAATATTCAAAGTTTTCCAGTAAGAATTCTTATGTTTTTATGTTATTTTAATAGCCTTCTTAGGAAATGTTGATATTTATACATTCTAAGAGTTATTACAAAGTTTATGTAGTCTTCAATCAAACCAAATACAAGAAATGATTACTTGACATTATTTTTTCCATTATTACACATTGAAAGTTGTATTATTTTCTTAGTTATTGCCCTTTCCAGAACACACAGTAGAATATTAAATGACAGCAGAGTTAGTATGCAGTCCTGTGCTGTATAACAACATTTTGCCCACCAATGGATCACAAATACAGTGGTGATACTAAAAGATTACAATGGAGCTGAAAAATTTCTATCACTTAGTGACATTGTGACATTACGGCCATCGTAACATCGTAGTGCAACATGTTATCACCAGCTTGTGATGATTCTGGTGTAAACAAACCCACTGTGTTGCCAGTGACATAAAAGTACAACAAATACAATTTATGTACAGCACATTGTACTCGATAATAACAAAAGAATGTAAATGGCCTATGTATTTAGTGCACTATGCTTTTAATCATTATTTTAGAGCATACTTTTAAATCTTAAGAGGAAATTAATGGTAGAACAGTCTCAGGCAAGTTCTTTAGGAAGTGTTCCAGAAGAATGAGTTGTTATCATAGATGACAGCTCCATGTGTGTTATTGCCCCGATGACCTTCTAGTGGGACAAGATTCAGAGGTGGGTAACAGTGAAATTGATGATCCTGACTGTGTGCAGAGTTAGGCTAATGTGTATTTGTGTCTTAGTCTTTAATAAAAAAAAGTTTAAAAAGTAAAAAAAAGAGAAAACTTATAGAATAAGCATTAAGACAGAAAATACTTTTGTACATCTGTGTATTGAGTTTGTGTTTTAAACTAAGTGTTGTTATAGTATAGCCAAGAAATTAAAAAAAAAAGTTTATAAAGTGATGGTAAACTAAGATTAATTTATTATTAAAAAATAAACTTTAAAAAATATATTTAGTATATCCTAATTGTACAGTGATAAAGTCTATAGTGCCATACAGGCTTTCACATTCACTCACCACTCACTGACTCACCCAGAGCAACAGACAATTCTGAAAGCTATATTCATGGTAAATGCCCTCTACAGGAGTATAATTTTTAAAAATCTTTTATACTATACTTTGAGTGTATCTTTTCCATGTTTAGTATTTAACACAAATACTGACCATTGTGTTAAAACTGCCTATATAATTGAGAACAGTGACATGCTATACAGGTTTTTATCCAAGAAGCTACACTCTGTAGCATCTAGCCTAGGCTATACCACCTAGGTTTGTGTAAGTACACTCTGTGATTTTCTCGGAATGACAAAATTGCCTAATGATGCATTTCTCAGAATGTATTCTCATCATTAAGCAATTTGTGTTTCTAAAATTAGAGTGAAGCCTCTAGGTTATTATTATGACAAATGTTGTCCATTGAATTCTAATAGATAATTTAAAACAGCATTATAAGAATCTATTCACTCTCTAGTCTTCTAAAAAATATTCTTAGAAATTACTGAAAATTTTAGAAATTTTTCATATTTTTAGATTCCTATTGTTACATTTTCACACAATGAACTAATGTAATAGATATTTAAATTAAACAAGCTTCACACTTTAAAAATAACCCCAATGTATAATGAAACGTGGTTTTAGTATAGTCTTAATTTTTGCCAGTGTGTTTTTTGTGTCTTAATTTTAATTTAAATTGGCTATAAATTTCTTTAGTTTTTTTTGTTGTTTAGGTGAGCAAGGGGACTTTATTGATGGTAACTGATAAGGTGGGGCTCCCTAGGCTCCTCCCTCTTCACAGGGTCTGCATGGAAATTGTGAGGAAGGGAGATTCTCAGTGTGGTGGGGAACTGCATGAAGCAGGGATTCCCCAGCATCTGAGGGCCTCTGTCTTCCTCTTGCACTCTCACTGGGGCTGGTGGTCTTGCGGGGGGGGGGTCTCACTTCTTGGAGGCCATATGGGCTATGAGGTTCACCATCCTGTTGCTGTAGCCAAATTCATTGTCATATCAGGAAATGAGCTTGACAAAGTTGTTGCTGAGTGCAATGCCAGCCCCAGAATCAAAGGTGGAAGAGTGAGTGTTGCTGTTAAAGTTGGGCAAGATGACCTTGTGCTCAATGTAGCCAAGGATTCACTTGAGGGAGCCCCCTGATGCCTGCTTCACCACCTACTTGATGTCATCATATTTGGCAGGTTTTTCTAGATGGCAGGTCAGGTCCACAACTGACAGGTTGGCAGTGGGGACATGGAAAGCCATGCCAGTGAGCTTCTCTTTCAGCTCATGGATGACCTAGCCCACAGCCTTTGCAGTGCCAGTAGATGCAGGGATGATGCTCTGTTGAGCCCATAGCTGTCATGCCACAGTTTCCCAGAGGGACCATCACAGATTTTTGGGTGGCAGCGATGGCGAGGACTGTGGTCATGAGTCCTTCCACAATACCAAAGTTGTCATGGATTACCTTGGCCAGAGGTGCTAAGCAGTTGGTGGCACAGAAGGCATTGCTGATAGTCTTGAAGCTGTTACCATAATTCTCATGGTTCATGACCACAGTAAACATGGGGGGCTCGGCAAAGGGGGCAGAGATTATGACCCGTTTGGCTCCCCACTGCGAGTGAGACCCAGTCTTCTCCATGGTGGGGAAGAAACCAGTGGACTAAACTATATAATCAGTACCAGCATCACCCCATTGATTTTGGTGGGATCTCAATCCTGGAAGAAGACGATGACATTTCCATTGATGACAAGCTTCCCATTCTCAGCCTTGACATTGCCATAGAATGTGCCATGGGTAGAATCATACTGGAACATGGACAGCATGTAGTTGAGGTCAATGAGGAGGTCATTGATGGTGACAATATCCACTCTACCAGAGTTAAAAGCAACCCTGGTGACCAGGTACCCACTAGGGGGAAATCCGTTGACTCGGGCCTTTGCCTACACCATAGTGTCTCAGGGATGCAGCTGATGCTGCACAAGAAGATGCAGCTGTCTGTTGAACAGGAAGAGCAGAGAGCCTCTAATTTTCATGTTGAACTATTTTATGTTAATTTTATGAAGTTATGATATTATAAAATCTTGATTTTTAAAAATATGTATTTTTCTAGGCTTTGGAATGCTTAAATACAATAAAAGTTATTTGGTTCTTTGACTTTTGAAAGAAAATGTATTGTTTTTAGAGGCAGTACTCTGATGCAATTTTGAAGGTCCTCTGCATTTATGAGGGTATTCAGGTATTTTAATTCATAGGCCAGTTTTGTTCATTTATGTGTAACATAAAATCATCTATTTTTTCTAGGTTTTTAAATATATTAGCATATAGGCTTGAAGTTGATTATCTCATATTTTAAATATCTTCCAAAAATTCTTGTTTATCTCTTCTTTTTCAAATGCTTTTCATTTAAAAACACTTCTTATTTCCAATATTATCTCTTTCCATTTTTCTTTTTGACTTGACTATACTTACAAGTATATGTGAATGATATTAGTATCTTCAAAGTAAATCTTATATTTCTTTATAATAAAGAGTTAAGTTCCCATGTTTCTTATTTGATTATTTTCTAATAGAGTTGTAATTCCTAGTTTTTGCTTTTTTGTTTTCTTTGGCACTATTTCTTGGATATCCTGAGTCAATCACTCCAGTAACTATTTTTTTACATGCTGAAGTGTGACTATTCAAGGTAAAGCACATTTTGTACTAAGTACAATATTGGCTGAACATCATAAAATATAGCATGCTTATGTTGTAATTATTTTGTAAATGGACTATAATTGCAATTTCATTTTCTTTTTAGCCCAATATTTAAGAAAATGTTCTGTATTATCCATTTTTTTTTAAATTTTAAGATGTTAATTTTAGTGTTATAGCTTGGTGGTTGTAGAGTGTGACCGCTACAATTTTTACTTTTAAAATTTGTTTAGAATTTCTTTTTATAAATTTATTTAGTATACTTACATAGGTATACATACGCCATGGTGGTTTACTGAATCCATCACCCCAACATCTATATTAGGTATTTCATCTAATCCTACCCCTCCCCAATCCCCCACTCCCTACTATGTCTCCCCTAGCCCCTCAACCCCCATAAAAAGATCTATTTAAAATAATTTTGGGAGCGTAGTAGATTAGATTATCGGCCCCAATACTTTATCCTTTCATGCTCCCATACTTTTCCCTACAGTTCATCATAGCTTGCCTCTTGACCTGACTTTTTCTTTGGCAGTGTGTATTAGTTTCCTGGGACTGTGGTAACAAAATGCCATAAACTAAGTGACTTAAATGATAGATGTTTATATTCTTACAGTTTTGGTGTCTGGAATTCTGAAATGAAACTGTTGGCAAGATTGGTTTCTTCTGAGGGCTGTGAAGGAGAATTAGTTCCATCCTTCTTTTCTACCTTAACCAACTGAACCACAGCTATCTTGCATACATGTGAACAGAAAGAAATGTTGTTTTCAGGTACTTATTTTGAACATGGTTTGTGATGTGGCAATTTTTAGCAATACTTAACTGATACAATTAGTATCTAAATTGTTTCCTTACTAAGTTTATTAGCTGTCTTGATATCAGAAAATTTTGTACATTTCAATATGATGAAAGCTAATTTTTTCTATTGTGCTATATATTTAAATAAATTTTAATAAAATTTGTAAAAACTAAAAGCATTAACAAGAAAAATATGGAGGAACACCTTTTGAGTTTTACATACTTAAAACATTTGTAAAGAGAAAGGAGATATGCTTATTGATTTACTGAGTTCACAGATATTTTGTTATAATCTTCTCACTTTCACCTGAATTATAAATCTATTCACCCTAAACAAAAAGTAAATACCTAGATAGTAGATTTTTTGGTTACCTAAACTATCCCCCTCATTTCTACTTGGCAGAATCTAGAATTCTGAAAAGTAGAGGAATGTGAATATTTAAGAAGTTAAATGTGCTGTGGTATGCTATTTCGTCTTTCAGGGATAGAGATCTTTGAAGAAACATATGTAGAGCTAGCATTCAGATAGAATGGTTTTTCATCCCTAGACCAACACTGTCCTCATGAGTCATCCTAGATAGAATGTTTGTGGACTTTTTTTTATAGAGAAAACATGAGTATTAACTATAAGTTAAGGCGTTAAACAGAACTGCAATGGGTCCTCACCCTACTGAAAGGAATCAACCATAAAGTGATGCATTATTACCCAAGGATTTGCTCCTCATCATAGGGAGGACTAGAGATAGTATCAGTTCCAAAATAATAAACTTGCAGGTCAAGTTCAACATGCAGGTGAGTATAAATGCAAATTTATTTATATTATTACCTCTGAAAATTTTATCTACTTATTATCAGTTTCTGGTTTAAAAACTAAGGACACAGAAAAATCAAAACTCACATTGCTTTCTGTGTGTGTTTCAGTAGGGCTTCACATGGGCAAGTTCAACCAGCCCTTATAAAGTAGTTAAAACTATCTAATCCCAAACTCTCTCCATAGATATACAGATATAACTGCAATTTGGACTTCTTTGCACATCTTAAATCTCATGTAAGTCTCATGACTTATTAAATTTAGCCTATTACAAAAGACTTCAGTTTCTTTTTCAAATTCTTTCTTCTTAATACAAAAATCAATACCATGATTGTCTTTCTATATTTCTTTGTCAGTTAATGGTATATGGTGTCACTGTAAAACATGCTTTCAAGCAAAAAACATGCCTTTAGTCTCAAATATTTCCTTTTCTATCCAATCTCAAATATTTGTTCTGTTTTACTGCTTTCCTATTTCTCCATTTTCATCAATAATCTTGCATTAACTATTCCTAAAATACACATAGTATCACTCTATTATTTTAAAATACTTTGATAATTCTACCTTTCCTGGAATTAGACATGTATCTTATATTTGCCAATGTGTTTGCTTTTCAGTTTCTGAAGCTAATCTCTCTACTGCTTCCTATTTTAACCTTGGAGGTAAAGAGACAACCTCCAAGGAACAACAGGAACTGTTCTTTTTATTACTATATTTTTTTCTTTGTTTCCATTTGTTTCTCATTAGTTTGAGGAGTTTTGAAAGGCATAAAAAAGCTCTATGTATATCCTAAATGTCAGTAGAGAGATCTTACATCTGATCTTAATGAATCAAGGGACATTTAAAAATTTCACTCTTGTCCAACTTAGCCCCAGACTACATGGGAAAAGGGCAGTCACATAATCACTGAAACCTAAGGCCTTGAAACTACATTTTCATGAATATATTTAAGAAATAAGTAGAATTAAGGAAAAAAGATTGTGCGTAACAGCCATGACACAGACAATTTATTTTATGAGAAATACCCACAAAGAATATGCTTTATTTAAAAAGATTAATCATATGTATAAATATAGCAGAACAGAAAAGAAATGCTTAATTTTCTCCATTTGTCAGATATGCTGACTTTTTGTACCTTACATCAAATTAAAGGTACAATAGCTTAATGAAGGCATTTTACAAAGCAAAGTTAGATACACATGGCAGTGAGTTAAGTTTCCATCTCACAGAAGCTGATTTTTTAAAACAAATGCTTTGGGCTACATTTTAATATATAGGCTCTCAGTCTGGCAAGATACCTTCAAAATTTGATAAAAATCAGCACATTCAAAAAATTAGGAAGTAAATAACTTGGTTTTATATAGTTCAAGACATTATTTCATATCTTAAACAAAAAAAAATAAAACAGCTGAGCTTAAAATTTGGCAGACACTCAGCCCTTAATCTAGAACATTTACTATATTTAAAACATAAATTAAATTTCTCGCATCTGGATACATTATAAGGAACTGGATGGAATCCTAATGTAACTTCTCTGAGAAAAAATGAATTCCCAACCAACTAAATCAGCCAAATGATTCTTTTTTATAGATTTATCTTTGTTAATAAGGCAAAACAAGCATTTTCAAGTGTAGTGTATTGTTTGTTGCTACACAATTTTTTCCTACAACTTCTTACTCTTGCCCAGTGACCTACAGGAAAAGCTTCATCTTTATCTTATAAATGACCTGCTGGTATGTGCACTGAGATAGATCTCAGCATCTGCCCTAAAACCTAGGACACCAACATATCTCTCTAACACAACTTTTAACTTACTTACAAAGATAGACGAGAAAGAGAAGCAGGTATAGCAGAATAGCAAGTTCAAGCCCCTTGTTATACTAATTGTTGAAATAAAGCACAATCTTCTCTATATCTCTTTACTTTTGGATGGGAATTTGCTATTTTTTAATTGACTTTTTTTTGTACATGTAGTTACCAATGGGGCTATCAACACCCTTAGAAAGCCAAGAATATAAAAATATCAGTAATTCCATTTTCATCCTATGTTAGTCCATTTTCACGCTGCTGATAAAAACATATCCGATTCTGGGTAATTTATAAGGAAAAGGGGTTTAATGGACTCACAGTTCCATGTGGCTGGGGAGGCCTCACAATCATGGCAGAAGGAGAAAGGCATATCTTATATGGCAGCAGAAAAGAAAAAATGAGAGTCAAGGGAAAGGGGAAACACCTTATAAAATTATCAGATCTCATGAGACTTATTCACTACTATGCTAACAGTATGGGAAATACCTCTCCTATGATTCAATTGTCTCCCATTGGGTACCTCAAACAACACATAGGAATGACAGGAGGTACAATTGAAAATAATATATGATTGGGAGCACAGCCAAACTATATCACACCCATTAGATTCATAAATAAAAATAAAATATTATAAAAAGAAAGATTCAGATAAATGGCTACATTTAAGAAGTGGTTGTGGAAATGTACATTGTCTTACTGTAGGGCAATTTGATAAGTAAAACATACTAGAATATTATGTAGTATTTGCATACATGATTCCATATACACTATTTCTTAGTAAAATAATTATGAATATGTGCAACCATAGAACTGCTCTGATATTCATTGAGGGGAAATGTGGGTATGTGTGTGTATAACATGTGGAAAGATATATATATATATATAATGTATATATAATGGGGTCATTTAATATATATGTATATAATGGGAAATTTATAAACATACAGAATTGATTCAGAAAATCACAAAACATAAATAATGAACTTTAAAATATGAAAGACAGCAGTTTTCCAAAATTCTTTAGCAGTTGTATCCCCTAACCTAATGAAATTCATGTAGTTCTAATTCTCTAATTAAGAATGCTACTTCGTTTTTCCCTAACGCAAAGGACATCCCGTGAAGCACTTCTATGGAACCAAGGGGCATTCTGAAACTCTATTGCTGTATCACTGTTAAAGAACACTATTTAATAAGTCTATATCCATTCAAAGTATGTGGCTTCAACAAATTAAACACAGGTTACACAAAACAAAAACATATACATATAAGCTTAGGACAGCTTATGCTTTTTTGATATGATGATTATGCAAAACTAATACATATGTTTCAATACACAACAATGTATTCAATAAATTACATAATATATTGAATACTTTATTATTAAATAGGTTTTGTGTTATATGATTTTGCTCAAATGTAGGCTAATGTAAATGTTCTGAGTAAATTTAAGGTAGGCTAAGGCTAAGTTATAATGTTTGGTAGGTCAGGTACGTTAAATACATTTTTGGCCTTGGATATTTTATACTTACAATGAGTTTGTCGAGATATAACCTCATCATTAGTTGAGAACCATCTCTGTATATGTATATCTTTAGAAAAAAACTGAATACATATGCTAAAACAATTAATAGAAATTATTCCTTAGAG
Source organism: Sapajus apella (assembly GCF_009761245.1). NCBI lineage: Eukaryota > Metazoa > Chordata > Mammalia > Primates > Cebidae > Sapajus > Sapajus apella. Next base: position 27,601,609 of record NW_022436959.1, read on the forward strand.
TTGACTTTTTTTGTGACTTTTCCAAGCGTTTGCATCCAATATTTTCTCATCTGTCATTTTCTTGGTAGGCCTACCTAGAACATCCTAGTTATTTATCTTTTTCAACTTTTAGTTTATAATTGCAGTATGTATGTAAGTTTGTTACAAGATACATTATGTGATACTGAGTTTTGGGGTAAGACTAAATCTGTCACCCAAGAAATGAGCATAGTACCCATTAGGTAGCTCTGCAGCCCTTGGTCCATCCCCTCCCACTCACCCCCTCTAGTGGTCTCCATTTTTATGGCAAAATGTTGCCAATTTTTATGTCTGTGTGTACCCAATGTTTAGCTCTTACTTATAAGTGACGACATGTCATATGTGGTTCTCAGTTTCTGGTAATTTCACTTAAGATAATGGCCTTCAGCTGTATCTATGTTACTGAAAATGACATGATTTCACTCTCTTTTGTGGTGGTATAGTATTCCATGGTGTATGTGTATCATATTTTCTTTATTCAACCTGCCATTGATGGGCACCCAGATGGATTTCATGTTTAACTTACAGATATATGTATCTTTTGGGAGAATTATTTATTTGGTATACCATATAATTGGTAATGGGATTCCTGAGTTGAAGTGTAGTTCAATCCTTAGTTCTTTACAATATCTCCAAACTGCTCTCCACAGCAGTATTAATTTACATTCCCACCAACAGTGTATAACTGTCCCCTTTTCCCTGTAGCCTGACCAACATCTTGTGACTTTCTAATAGTAGCCATTCTGACTGCTGTGAGATGCTTTATTGTAGTTTTGATTTGCACTTACGTAATGATTAGTGATGATGAGCATTTTTTCACGTTAGTTGGCTGCTTTTATATCTGCTTTTGAGAAGTGTCTGTTCATATCTTTTGACCATTTTAAAATGAAGTTAGATGATTTTTTGTTGAATTAAGATTTGTATAGATTCTGGATATTAGACCTTTGTTAAAGTATAGTTTGCAAATTTTTTTCCCATTCTGAAGGGTGTCTGTTCACTGTTTATTATTTCTTTTGCTGTGCAGAATTTTTTTACCTAGTTAGGTCCTACTTATCAATTTTGGTTTTTTTTTGTGCAGCTCAGGTAAGCCTATTTAAAATTGCACCCACCGCCAATATTTCTGACCCATTTAATCTGCTCTACTTTCTTATTTTTCCCATAGCACCTAATATATTTTACCTTACCATATGATTTACTTATTGATTTTTTAAATATGTGTTGTTTTTCTCCACCACAGTAGAATGTAAATTCCATACAGGAAGCAACATATTTTGATCACTGATGTACTGTTTGTGCCCAGCAGTGCCTGATATGTAGTAAGACATTAAATAGTAACAAAAGTACATTCCTTCTTTATGAATATTCTAAAATATATACATTTAATTTAAAAGAAATTTTTATTTGAAATATCTTTGTTTTGAATTCATAGAAAGCCCCCAGCTCTAGGAAATTGAAGAAAACTTGGTTCTTTATGAAGCCATGACTTCATGGATAACATCTAATCATCATTACAGCATCACAGAATTGCTTCAGAGTTGTTTATTTAGTTTATACAAAATAAATATACAACACACTATACTTTATAATTTGGCTTTTGTATAAAAATCATTGCAAATCTTTTCCTAATTGTTTAGGAATTATGTAACAGAATAGTATAACCATATGAGGAGTAAAATGCCAGGCCACTGATCTCAAGATCATTGCTGTGTAACAATAAGAATTCTTTAGGGATGATGAGAAAGAATACATGTCAAAGGTCAGCCATAGAGAAAATTATTATTTTTGGTAGAGTGGCCATATGTCTACATTTTCAAGTTACAGTCCCAAAGACAGAAATCTGTTAGAAAAGCATTGGCATTTATTCTAAGTTAATCATTATTTTAAGAAGGCTGTGTGTAGAAACCTAAGCATTTCAGATGAGGACATAGGAAATAAGAAGTGACTGTTAAATCTACGTAAACTATAAGCAAATATTTAATATGCATTTTTAAACCCATCAGATCTACATAAAAACACAGTCCAAATGAACAAAATTCCAATGCTGTACAATCCTTTTTAGGTGAGAAAAGACAAATGGCCTTATATTTCTCTAGGGAGACATGCTGGAAAAAGAGATAAAACTGTCAGGGGTATAGGAGTAAGGGGGAAAAAGCCAAACTTCACTTTGTTAAATTTTAGCGCGATACATTTTTAAACCTAAAAGTTGCATAATAGTACAAAGAACTTCTGTCTTTTCTTAGATTGATCTTTTGTTTATATTTCACCTCATTTGCTTTATCATCTGCTCTCTTTCCTATTGATCTAGCAATCTATTGACACATATATTTCTTTCCTGAAATATTTTAGAGTAATTTGGAGACATTTACTGAAATAATTCAGTGTGCATTTTTTAAGAATATGAACATTCCCTTAACCACAGTCTAGTTGACACAATTATCATAATAATCAAAATCAAAACAGCCATTCTATAGTTAACATTAATAAAATCGTATTACTCAATCTAAAATACATATTCAGATTTTGTCATTTTTCCTCATAATGTTCTTTGTAGTGTTTTTCTTCCCTAGTCCATGCTTTGAATTGCTTTTAATTTTAATGTCCCTTTATTCTTCTTTACTCCAGAATATTTCCTCTGTATTTTTTTTTTTGTGTGTGTGTGATCCTTAGTGTTGACTTCTTTTTTTTAAGAGTATAGGCCAGGTGTTTTTTGTTTGTTTTGTATAATATTTATTTGCCTTTGCTGGTATTTCCTCATGATCAGACCCAAGTTAAGCAATTTGTCAGAATACATCACATCAGAAGGCACGAGATACCACCTTGGCTTAATAGTGGTCACGTCAGTATTGATTAATTAGTTATGAGCCATGTTTCTGTGAACATGTAGACAAAAATGACAGCTTTTATTTCCAGAAGCAGAGACCAAAGACTTTCCTTTCCACCTTTGTTCTTCCTGGATTTTCATCAAGAACACAACAGTACACAGGAAGTCAGGGCAGGGATGGAAAGCAGATAAATCTCTCTGTAATCTAGTGATGTTTCAATTGTAGCCCTTTGGAAGGCAGGGGGACCTAAAATTGACTTTAAATTATTTAAAATAAGTAGTGGATTGACATTAGCTGAAGATACAGCGTAGCACACAAAAAGATCTACTCTGGATGAATTTGTAGAAGTAAGGCCATCACATTTAATACTTTATAAAAAGATTATCATTTACTAAAAATAAATATTATCTACCAGCATCTGTTATTTCCAGCATAGAATGCAAAATCTGAGATACACACACACAGACACACACACACACACACACACACACACATGCGCACACACACACAAAATGGAACTTCCAATAAAGTAAATTATTGAACACCAAGATTTAAAACAACTGTTAGGATTAGTTAATGTGTATATGAGGAAACAGTGGACTTAATGTGGAAAAGATAGAGAATTTTATCAGAGAAACTAAAATCCTAAAAAGAACAAAATTGAAACTTTAGTACTGAATCATATTATATCTAAAATCATAAATAGATTAGATGGATATATCAACAGACTAGTTAAAAAAGGGAAAGATTAATAAAATTTATCTTATCTGAACACAGAGAAAAAATATTAAACTCAGTAGAACTTCAGATATCTATGGTAAAATATTAAATAGTCGAATGTATGCATATTTAGAATTCTAAAAGGAGAAAGATTTTTTTGATGTGGAAGTTATCAACTTTATCAATTTTGTAAAATTATACAAAAGACCTCACTTACTATCATGAGAACACCACAAGGGAAACTGGCCTTATAATTCAATCTCCTCCCACCAGCTCTCTCCTTCAACATCTGGAGATTACAATTCAAGAGGAGATTTGGTGGGGACACAAAGCCTAACCATATGATTATGCCCCTGGCCCCTCTAAAACCTCATGTATTTTCACATTTCAAATCCTATCATGCCTTCCCAACAGTCCCTGAAAGTCTTAATTCACTTCAGCATTAACTCAAAAGTCCACAGTCCAATGTCTCATCTGAGACCAGGCAAGTCCCTTCTGCCTATAAACATATAAAACTAAAAGGAAGATAGCATTAAAAAATCAAGTTATTTACTCCCAAGATATAATGGGGGTACAGGCATTGGGTAAATATTTCCATTCCAAATGGGAAAAATTGCCCAAAACAAAGTGGCTACAGGCCCCATGCAAGTGTGAAATCCAGTGGAGAAGCTATTGCATCTTAAAGCTGCTAAATAATCTCTTTTGTCTCTATGTCTCATATCCAGGTCACACTGATGCAAAAGGTGGGCTCTCATGGTCTTGGGTAGCTCCACCCCTGTTGCTTTGCAGGGTACAGCAACCCTCCTGGCTGCTTTTATGTGCTGGCATTGAGTGTCTATGGTTTTTCCATGTGCACAATGGAAGCTGTTAGTGTGTGGATCTATCATTCTGGAATCTGGAGGATAGTGACTCTTTTCTTACAGCTCCACTAGGCAGTGTCCCAGTGGGGACTCTGTGGAGCCTCTGAACCCACATTTCCCTTCCACACAGCCCTAGCAGAGGTTCTCTATGAGGGCTTTGCCCATGCAGCAAACTTCTTCCTGGACATTCAGGTATTTCCATATATCCCCTGAAATCTAGACAGAGGTTCCTAAACATCAATTTTTTTTCTGTTACCTGCAGACCCAAAACCACAAGGCTTGGGGATTGCACTTTCTGAAGCAACAGACTTAGCTGTACCTTGGCCCCTTCTAGCCACCACTGGACCTGGAGCAGCTGGGATACAGGGCATCAAGTGTCAAGCCTCACAGTGTAGGTGTGCCCTGGGCTCAGCCCATAAAATCATATCTCCATTTCAGGCCTCTGGGCCTGTGATGGGAGGGACTGCCATCAAGATCTCTGACATGCCCTAGAGACATTTTCCTATTGTCTTAATAGTCATATTCTGCTCCTTATTACTTATGCATATTTTTACAGCATGCTTACATTTCTCCCCAGAAAATGGATTTCTCTTTTCTACCACATCATCAGACTGCAAATTTTTCAAACTTTTACACTCTACTTCCCTTTTCAAAATAAATTCCAATTTCAGTTTTACAGATCCCTAGGGCAGGGGCAAAATGCCAGTAGTCTCTTTGCTAAAGCATAGCAAGACTGACCTTTGCCTCAGTTCTCAAGGAATTCCTCATATTCATCTGCAACCACCTCAGCATGGACTTCATTGTCCATATTACTATCAGCATTTTGGTCAAAACCATTCAAAAAGTCTGTAGAAAGTTCCAGACTTTCTTATATCTTCCCATCTTCTTCTGAGCCCTCCAAACTGTTCCAACTTCTACCCATTACTTAGATCCAAAGATGCTTCCATATTTTTATGTTTATTTATAGTAATACCTCACTCTTGGTACCAATTGCCTGTATGATTAGGTTGGCACAATAGTAATTGCAGTTTTTGCCATTACTTTTAATTGCTTTGCCATTATTTTGAATGGGAAAAAAACGCAATTACTTTTGCACCAACATAATAGTTTGTTTTGCACTGCTATAAAGAAGTCCCTGAGACTGGGTAAATAAACAAAGAAAGAAAGAGCAAGTTGACTCACAGTTCTGCAGGTCTGGGGAGGCCTCAGGAAACTTACAATTATGGCAGAAGTCAGCTCTTCACAAGGTGGCAGGAGAGAGAAGAGAGCAAGAGAGAAACTATCAAACACTTATAAAGCCATCAGATCTCATGAGAACTCACTATCATGAGAAACAACTTGGGGGGAACCACCCCCATCATCCAATCACCGCCCAGCCAGTCTGTCCCTCAACATCGGGGGATTACAATTCAAGATGAGATGGGGGTGAGGACACAGCCTAACTCTATCAAACACTGTAAGTTCAGTGGTCTACAGAGATGTCATAAACCACAAATATTTGGACTAGCAATAGACACAATATGTAGTTTCTTTTATATGGTAGCATCACCTGTAAATTATTCTTAATAAGGAGTCAAATATACTGATTTTCTAAAATGAACCAATGAATTAAAATAAAATGTGCAAAAGAATATTCTATTTTCCTAGGTTATGAAATTATAAATCAGAGTTTTTTTTTTAAACTTAAACTTCAGAAATGGGATTGTAAAGTGATTGGCCACAACATATGCTACAGAATATTTGATAGGAAGAGGAACATTTGGAAAAGAGAAAAAGCAATCATACTTAACAGTAGTCAAGAATGATGGGAAATATTGCTACAGAAATTGCTTATTATGAGTAATGGATAATGATTCGCAGGCCATATTGACATATCAATTCTAAAAGCACAGAAGAAGGAAAAGCTAAAATGTGGCAGTTAGCTGTACCTTAAAGCTTTGTATACATATAAACATTTACAGAGATCTCTGCAGTATAAGCAATGGGGACAAAGGAGAATAGCATGTAAAACCCAAGATGGAAATCTCTACTAAAACTCAAAGTTTGATGCAAATCTCACATTCCTATTCCTCTGAATAGTGACGCCTTCCCAGAATCATCTTTGATTACAATTAATGTGATGATGTTATGTGTCTCATTATCTGAGGCAATCTATTACAGTCGTAGCTAAACAAATTACCTTTCATAACTTTCTGCCAGAATTTCAGTGTTCAAATTATATCTTGTATCTAATACTTGAATTCCCATTCATCTAAGGTTATTTAAAATAAAAATGGCAGATATTTCTTCAGTTTTCACAGTTGAAGTAAGCATATGTTCTATTTGAAGTCATGGATGGCTACTGCAATCCTTAATAATGAAGTAAATATTAAGCATCAATTGGGAAGACAAATAGTGAAAAGACTTGACATTAAAGTGAAAGGTAACTTCTAATTGCCTCTGTGTTAATCTCAAATCTTTTCCATAACTGAGTCAGAATATGTTTCTGAAACCATGAATTCCTTAGTATCCTATAGGAAGAAAATCAGTATATTATTGGGAACAATTGATCAATAGGGCTAATTATTGGAACTTCTCTTTTTTTTTAATTTTCGATTCATCAGTACAGGTGCAAGTTTATTTTATAGGTAAATTGCATGTCATGATGATCTGATGTACAGATTATTTTGTCACCCAGATAATTAGCATAGTAAGTGATGGGTAGCTTATTGACCATCACTCTCCTCCCACCCTCCATACTCAAGAAGGCCCGGGTATCTGTTGTTCTATCCCTTGTGTCTATATAGCCTCAATATTTAGCTCCCACTTTTAAATAAGACCATACCATATTTGATTTTCTCTTCTTGTGTTAATGTGCTTAGGATAAAGGCCTCCAGCTTCATACATGTTGCTGCAAAGGACATAATCTCATTCTTTTTAATAGATACTTAGTAGTTCATGGTACATATTTACCACATTTTTTTCCTTCAGTCTACCATGAACGAGCATTTAGATTGATTTTGTGTGTTTGCTATTATGAACAGTGCTGCCATGAACATACATGTGCATGTGTTTTCACAGTAAAAAGATTATATGCCTCTGAGTATATACTCAACATTGAGTTGCCAGGTGGCATAGTAATTCCGGTTATTTGAGAAGTCTCCAAACTATTTTTCACAGTGATGGAACTAATTTATGTAACTACCGGGAGTATATAAGCATTCCCTTTACTCCACAACCTTACCAGCAATTGATATTTTTTTGGACTTTTTAGTAATAGGCATTTCAGCTGGTGTGAGATAGTATTTCACTGGGGTTTTGATTTACATTTCTGTAATGATCATTGATATTGAGCATTTTTTCTTGTCTGCCTGTAGGTCTTTTGAAAAATGTCTGTTCATGTCATTTGTCCACTTTTTAATAAAATTGTTAATTTTTTTGCTTGTAAATTTAACTTCCTTAGAGATTATGGACATCAGACCTTTGTTGGAAGCACACTTTGCAAATATTTTCTCCCATTTGTAAGCTGTCTGTTTACTCTGACGATAGATTGTTTTGTGGTGCAGAATGTATTTACTTTAATTGGGTTCCAATTGTCAATTTTTGTTTCAGTAGGAACAGCTCTTGGCATCTTTGTCATGAAATCTTTGCCCAGTCTTATGTCCAGGATGGTACTTCTCAGGTTATCTTCCAGGGTTTTTATATTTTTAGGTTTTACATTTAAATCTTTAGTCCATCTTGAACTGATTTTTGTATATGGTGTAAGAAAGGGCTTCAGTTTCAATCTTCTGCATATGGCTAGCCAGTTATCCCAGGACAATTTATTGAATAGGGAGTTCTTTCCCCATGCTTGTTTTTGTCAATTTTGTCAAAGATCAAATGGTCTTAGGTGTGCTGCATTACTTCTAGTCTCTCTATTCTGATCTATTGATCTATGTGTCTGTTCTTTTACCAGTACTATGTTGTTTTGGTTACTATAGCCTTGTATTATAGTTTCAAGTCAGGTAATGTGATGCCTCCAGGTGTATTATTTTGCTTAGGATTTCCTTGGCTATGTGGGCTTCTTTTCATTTCACATGAATTTTAAAATAGGTTTTTTTTTTCTTCTAATTCTGTTAAGAATGTCACGGTAGCATCGAATCTGTAAATTGTTTTGGATGATGTGGCCATTTTAACAATATTGATTCTTCCAAATCATGAGCATGGCATATTTTCTCATTTGTTTGTGTCAACTTTGATTTCTTTTAGCAGTGCTTTTTAATTCTTTATTGTAGAGATCTTTCGCCTTCCAGGTTAACTGTATTCCTAGGTATTTTATATTTTTGGCTATTGTGAATGGGATTTTGTTTGTGATTTTGCTCTCAGCTTAGAGGTTGTTGGTGTATAGAATTGCTACTGATTTTACATGAATAGTGTATACTGAAAATTCCCTGAAGTTGTTTATGAGATCCAGAACCTCTGGACAGATATTGTGGGGGTTTTGAGGTATAGAATTACATAATCTACAAAGAGGAATAGTTTGACTTTCTCTTTGAGGGTTTTTTTTTTTTTTTTTTGTATTTCTGCGTGGTCAGTGATAATATCGGTTTTGTCATTTCTAATTTTGTTTATTTGGATCTTCTCTCTTTTTTCTTTATTAGTCTAGCTAGTAGTCTACCTATCATGAGTCTTTCAATAAATCAATTGCTGGATTGGTTGATCTTTGGTATGTTTTTTCAATCTTTAATATCATCTCAATATCCTACAGTTCAGCTCTAATGTAGTTATTTCTTGTATTCTGCTAGCTATGGGATTGGTTCACTTTTGTTTATCTTGTTTCTCTTGCTGTAATGTTACTTTGTTAGTGAAATATCTTTCCAACATTTGGATGTAGGCATTTAGTGCTATAAACTTCCCTCTTAATACTGATTTAGTTGTGTCCCAGAGAGTCTGTTATGTTGTATCTTTGTTCTCATTAGTTTTAAAAATTTTCTAGATTTCTGCCTTAATATAATTATTAAGCAGGGTTTTTATTCATTCCATATAATTTTGTGGTTTTGAGCAATTTTCTTAGCATTGATTTGTGTTTTTACTGCACTATGGTCTGAGAAAGTGGTTGGTTGACATTAGATTTTTTTTAAATTTGATGAGGATCATTTTATGCCCAATCCTGTGGTCAATTTTAGAGTAGTGCCATGTGCATATGCAAATAATATATACTTCATTTTTTTTGTTGTTGTTGTTTGTTTTTGTTTTTTTGGTGGGGGGAGTGGAGAGTTCTGAAGATGTTTATGACATCCATTTGTTCAAGTGTTGAGTTCAGGTCCCAAATACTTTGCTGTTTTTCTGTCTTGTTGATCTGTATAATTCTCTCAGTGGTATGTTGAATTCTACCACTATTACTATGTGCTCATCTAACTCTCAACATAGGTCTCTAAGCAATTCATGAATCTGGGTATTCCTGTGTTGAGTGCACATATGTATTTAGGATAGTTAGGTCTTCTTGTTGAATTGAGCCTTTTACCATTATGGAATGCCTTTGTTTATCTTTTGGATCATTGTTAAAGTCTGTTTTGCCCAAAATTAATACCAAATCCTTCTTTTCATTGTTTTCTGTTTATTCAGTGTATTTTTCTCCACCTCCTTACTTTGAGCCTATGGGTGTGCCATGGGTCTCTTGAAGACAGCATACAATTAGTTCTTGTTTCTTTATCCAGTTTGCCACACTGTGCCTTTTAATTATAGTATTTAGCTCATTTACATTCAAGGTTAATGTTGATATATGCAGATTTGATTTTATCGGTTGTGTTTTTAGCTGATTATTATCCTGACTTGTTTGTGTGGGTGCTTTATGGTGTCTCCATTCTATGTACTTAAGTGTGTTTTTGTACTAGTCAGTAACAGTCATTTCTTTCTATATATCACACTCTCTTCAGGACATTTTATAAAGCAGGTCTGGTGGTAAAAAAAAAAAAAAAACAAATTCCTTTAGCATTTGTTTTTCTGAAAAAAATTTCATTTCTCCTTTGTTTATGAAGCTTAGGTTGGCTGGATATGAAATTTTTGGATATAAATTATTTTCTTTTAGAATGCTGAATGTAAGTTCCCATCTCTTCTGGCTTCTGGGTTTCCACTGGAAAATTTGCTATCAGCCTGATGTACTTCTCTTTGTAGGTGACCTGCCTGTCCTCTCTAACTGCCATTAACATTTTTTCTTTCATTTTGACCTTGGAGACTCTGACAACTATCTATCTTTGGGATGATCTTCTTGTTAGTATTTCACAGAGTTGTTTTTTGTTTTGTTTTGCTTTGTTTTGGATCTCCTGAATTTGAATGTTGGCCACTCGAGAAGTTGAGGAAATTTTCATGGATGATATAGTAAAATATGTTTTCAAATCTGCTTGGTTTATCTCCCTCTCTCTCAGGGATGACAATATGTCATAGGTTTAGTCCTTTTACATAATCCTGTATTTCATGGAGGCTTTGTTCAATCTTCTTTATAGTTTTTCTTTTTGTTAGACTGAGTTATTTTGAGGAGCCAGTCTTTGAGCTCTGAGACTCTTTCTTCAGTTTGTTCAATCCTGCTGTTAATATTTGTGATTGTACTCTGAAATTCCTGAAGTGAATTTTTCACTTCTGTAAGGTCAGTTTGTTTCTTGCCTAAAATGGAAATTTTGTCTTTTAACTCCTGTATCAGTTTACTTACTTTAGAGTCCTTGGATTGGGTTTCAACTTTTTCCTGAAGCTTGATGATCTTCATTTTTATCAATATTCTGAATTATTTTTCTATCATTTCAGCCATGTTAGCCTGGTTCAGGACTATTGCTAGGAAACTAGTGCAGTGGCTTGGATATAAGAAGACACTCTGGCTTTTCGAGATACCAGAGTTCTTGAGCTGGTTTTTTATCACTTAGATTTAAATGAATGATTTTACTTTACTGTAATCCAATTATTTTATGGTTCAGAATTAGCTACCAAGTTCCTGAATTTGTTTTTACACAAGACTGATCATTTATAGTTTGAAAAGCTATGGATCATAACGACAGCTTATTGATGCTTTTATTCAATTTCTTTGTAAAAGTGATCTGAGTAAGACTCCTGCTACTTCCAATTGGTGATAGAAATTGGATGAATTTCAGTTTCACCTTACAATGTTACAGAATCATACATTAATCTCCACAAAAATAAAGAAAGAAAAAATAAACTATGACATTATCAAATGAGCAAATTACCTCAGTGGGCTGCCTTAGTAGCCTGAATACTAAATTTTGTTAAGACTTGTAGTCATAAAGTTAATTGGTATATCCATTTAATTATATGAATTGAAACAATACAAGTATCAATTATCCTAAGATTAATCTATAAATTTAACATGATTGCAATAAAAATTTTAAGAAAATTTTGGTATTGATAAACTAATACTAAAATTTATATACAAAGTAAAGTACTTAAAATAGGTAAACAGATTTTAAATGAGAACACAGAGAGCTTATTACTTGATTTTAATTATTAGTATAGATCAGAAATCCAAAATCTACAGCCGGTTACCTAAACCCTACTGTGATTTCTTTTTTTACAGCCTAAGAGCTAACAATCGTTTTACATTTTAAAGAATTATAAAAACAAAGTAGAATATGAAATGGAGATCATATGTGGCCCACAAAACAAAAAATATTTATGATGTGACCCTTCACAGAAAAGTTTGCTGGCTCTTCATGTAAAGTAGCAGTAACTGTAATAGCGTGGTACTGACAAAGTTAAATAAAGGAAAAAAATAAATGTCTAAATCTCAAGCTATATAGTCAAATTATCATTGACAATGGTATTTTGGTCATTCACTTGGAGCAGGCATTTTTTTTTTCAAAAATGTTTCTTTAGTATCTAGATATTATATTTTAAACAAGGTCCATACCTCATATCATCTGTTAAAATGCAGACTGATCTCATCATTCCATGGTTGGAAGTAAGTATGAAAAGGACTGAAAGAAAGTCATTGTGGCTGGGGAAGAGGGAAATGATATGAGAAGAGCCAGCAGAGAAGAGAAAGTGACTAAAGTACACACAAGGACTGAGCTATTTTGGACAGAATATTCAGGTAAAGCTTCTATTGATAAAGTGGCATTTGAGCAGAATCTGGAAGGACTCAAGAGAGTCAAGTGAATGACTAAGAAAAGAGCAAAGGCCATAAAGTTGGCAAAAGTTTGTTGTGTTTTGGAAAGCAAAAAAGTAATGATGGCTTTAGTAGAATGAGCAAAGGAGAAGGGTGGAAAAACATTTGGAAAGGAGTTCATGAATAGGCTTGAAAGTAATAGAACTTCAGATTTTATTTTAATGTGATTGCAAGCCATTAGAAGATGTTAAGCAGAGAAATGACATAGTTTGAGCTACACTTTAAAAGACGAATTTCTTTACTATTCAGATAACAGACTGAATGGAGAACAAGAATGAAAACAAAAGTAGTCAGAGAACAATTGTTATTTCCAGGTGTGAAATGATAGAGACAGAGTATAAAGTACTTTGGTAATTAATTTAACAGACATCAAAATTCTTTCCCTGAAATAGGTAACCCAATTATTTACACTTTTCAGATGAGAAATTAAGGTTCTTCAAGATCATGGAAGTAGAAAATTACAGAGCACATATCAATAGATATCAACTTACTATAAATAAACCTACCTTTCTATCCCATAAACATATGAACATGAACAAAATAAGGTAGTTTGTAATTTCAGTAGTGTAGTTTCTTAAAAAATGCTACATATAAGTACTGCATGCTAACAGAGCAAGATTCTGTCTCAGAAAAAAAAAAAATCATTTACATGAAGCAACTATTAACACTGATGGACTGATGGGATATTTACGGATATTTAGGCATAATTATTTATTTTTAACTGTGTTCACATTATGCTTATGTTCATTGAAAGAATCCTTGTCATTTAGAGATACATACCGAAGACTTTATAGATAAAATGATATGCAATCTGGAATTTGCTTCAAAATAACCACAGGTGGGAGGGAGGAAGGAATAAGTGAGGATATAAATAATACAAGACTGGCCATGAGTTGATTGGGGTGGGGAGGGTGCAGGGGGTGGTTCATTAAACTCTGCTGTTTACTGTAATGTATGCTTGTAAATAAATAGTTTATTTAATTTAAAAAATGCTACATACAATTAAATATAAAATAGAAATCAGAATAAAGAGTTAGATAGCTTGTTGGTTCCATTTGATTAGATAGCATGTAATGCATTTTTAATCTGATTGAGAATGTATCCTGGGGAAAGTAAAATAAAATAAAGTGTGTTTGAGGTATATCTTCATATCTTCAAAAAAAGATGTAAATAACGACAAAGAAAATAATTATATTATGATTTTTGTTAGGCAATGCTGTTCATCAGGAAGGCAAGAGAAACAGAAAGCATGTAACTTCTGCTAGGTTTTGTATTTGAATTCTTGCTGTCTGTTGAGACTACTAGTCCATCTAATAAGACCCATTACTACAAAAAGAAAGCTTTGCTAACACTATGGCTGGATCGACTTTCCCTTCACGTAGCACCTGCTTTTATGATAACATTGATTTTCATGAGTCTGTTTGTCAATTTCCCTTCCTAAGTCAACAATGGATACAGCAGCACCTTTTTCTCTTAATGGAAGACAATTTTTAAAAAGCTCAGCATTCTTTTGTTCTATTGCTCAGAATGTTTATGTCTTTTCTTTCAGATTCCTGAATAGATGGTACCAATCCATTAACATAAAGTAAAGCACAAATAGAATGAATTAAATATCATAAATTAAAATTTACATGTGTATGTGAGGGATTTTATAGGGGTAATTTATTTCCATTTGGTAACTAAGAAGATAGTGTATTAAATATGTTTTTTAAATTTTCTTAATTACTTTCTAAATATCTTTAGTTACAGAAACTTAGAAACTAGGAAGATCCAGACTGTAATCTATACCAGGATTTGGCGTATTACTTTCCTGGAGTCAAATTCAGCATGTTGCCTGTCTTTGTAAATAAAGTTTTATTGGAACTCAGCAATATCCATTTATTTACACACAGCTAAGTTGTGTAGTAGTGATAGAGGACCTATGTCCTGCAAAACAAGTCTATATAGTAGACATCTATACAGTGGTCTACTTAATGGACGTGGTGTTTACTAGTAAATCTTTGACTTTTATTTAAACGTTACTTTGTCAATCTATCTGATTTACTGGCATCTCTAACTTGTCCCTCTTTCATAGCGCCACTACCAAAATTATTCTGACATTCCATTATTAAGTATAGCCTACCTATATTAAAATATAATCTTACAAGTTATACCAATAAAATTATTCTGAGTAGCAAAGGATTTATCATTCCTTTATCATTCTTTGAATGTTTGGCAAACATATAAAGCTTATTTAAAACATGTATTGATTTATTAAGAAATAAACACAAGACTCACCAGTATACATTTGTCATAAAGGAAACTCTGGTGAACATGAAGAATGTTGAGTCCCTTGTTTTATTAACAATAGGTAACAGGAGGACATGCTAACCAATATGGATTATACTTGAGTACAAAAAAACAAATAATATGCTCTTTTCAGTGGTGTGTTCATATTTGCTGGTTTATAATAGTGGATTAGTTCTTGTTGGTTTTGTAGAATCAAAAAGGAAGATTTTTCATGTTTAAACGTCTTCTGTATAGTTAGTTAAAAATATGATGTGGTCTGATGTAATAAATCAGTTTTTCATCTATTGCTGTTGATTTATATTTTGGTTTTGGATCCCATCATTTTATAAGGAAACTCTTGGCAGTAATTTTCCATAAAGAAGAGCCAAAAAGTCAATATTTTAATCTTTGAGCCACTTACATTTTCTGTTATATTCTTTCTTACTACCTTTCACAAGTGTAAAAAAATTCTTCTATCTTTCAGGCCTTACAAACATAAGCCCCAACCCAGATTTGCCCCATCAAATGTGCTTTGCCAACCTTGGTTTTAATAAGCCATCCTTGTTCTAGGCAAATACTTTGTAGATCAAGGTGGGTTAACATGTAGAATCAGTCAACCTGGCATGCCAGAACTGATGCTTTTGCATTCTGAGTGTTCGTCTTTTGCATTACTTGTTATAGTGCCATACATTTCACAGCAACAGAATTCCAGAGCTTGTGGAGGGAACTTCAAATAAGTGTCAACATCTGTATGTACTTGACACATGACTATCTATGTCACATGATTTGCAGGACATTGGGGTAGCTATTCCCAAGCTAATAACTTTAGAAATATACAACAGGCTGTCAATCTTTAATAAATGAATGACATTAGTGCACAGCTTACTCCTTATGAAATCCAGATGTTATATTTCAAAAATCCAATATAATTATTAATTCCTTGTCAGGTGAGTAGTTTGCAACTATGTTCTCCCATTCTATTTGAATTGTCTCTTCGCTTTGTTGATTGTATATATATCTACTATGTACCCACAAAAATTATATATATACATATATATATAATAAAATAAAAACACATCATGATATATTTCTACAATGGTTAAAAGTATTTCAACATTAATCAACTTAAATTCAACAAGGCAAAAAGCTGAGGAAGGATTTTGCACAATGTAGTAAAATATTACGTTTGTAAAAGAACGTTGGGAACACTGGAGTGGAGATCGTGATAACTGTAGAGTCGCTGACCTAACTGACATGTTATAAAATTGGGGGCTCTAAGAACTATGAAAAGTTAATATGGACCCTTGTTATTCAAGCAGGAACATAGTCAAATGAGGAGGAAGGAACTAGCTGGAGAGAGAATAGAAGGCAAATAGTATAGGAGAATCAGTTTTGTTGAGTATGAACATGCATACAATTTCTTCAACTTTTTAGTTTTTATAAAATTACATTTTACATTTCATTTATTGCATTCCTTCAATTCTCCTTGAAGTGATATATTTGGATAAAACAAAATAAAATTACCAAAGTCCTCTTTCAGGCACCCCATAAGCAAAACAAGCAAATTAAAAGATACACATTTTTCAAGCATAAAAATTCAAGATGGCTAAGCTATAGCAAAAACGGTGACAGAGTTGAAACTTGCAGAATTTCATCATGGAAAAACTATGTTTCTAAGTACTATATTATGCTTTTCATTAGTTGAATAATATTTCATGCCCAAGTCTATTCTAACTTGAGTTCTGCATGCAGGGCTTTGAGGATATTTGAGGACACTATGAGGTCTTATTTTGTCACATACTACAACCCTGAAATGGTGGTAACAATGACATTAACAAAAATCATTTCAACATATTTTATTTCGTCACCTTCTTTTCATGGTGAATGTTTCTCAAATTGACATGAGTTTTGTTATAAAGAGAAGTGAGAATCAGGTGTTCAAGGCCAAAAGGAATGTTGCTTTGGACAGGCAAGACGGGAATTGGTTTGCCTTTGCTCCAAGCAGGTAATTAAAGGATGATGAATTAGAATCCTCTCAAAGCAGGAACCCTATTACTCTCAAACGTGTCATGCACTCTGAGGTGTAAAATGCCTGATCATAAATAATAATGTCACTAATTGTGTAAAGAAAAAAAACCCCTGAAAACAAATACAACTTCTATACAAAAGTGGCATCACTGATTAAGAAAATAAACATGTCTACTGAAACTTTCTTACTGTGGTTGTAACCACATAATTTTTACTCCTTTAAACTAAAATACAAGTTGAGGGACAGAATAATGATACTGCAATGATGTCTAGTGTTTTGCCTAAAAAGTTCCGAATGTCATTTTTATCTGATATAGTAATCAATAGCAACTTATTGAAAAATCGAATTGACTACACGAATGTTTGTGTTATAACTCTATGAGAGCCTAGTTGAAGTTTCAACAAGTAGGATATTCATATAACATATTATGAGATAAGGCAACACAATTGTTGTATTTGTGAATATATACACACACATACATGCATATATACACAGCATATATCTATGTATAAATATACACATATATTACAGTATGCAAGCCATGAATATTGACATCATTAAATCGATGGATTAATGTTTATAATAGATACAGCTATTTAAATAATTATTTAGTCGAATTTCCAGAATTAATTGAAATATTTTATGTGGCATATCAGCCACATTTTAGTCAAGTGCTAATGTGAACTTAAAACATATAGTCATTAAATTTGTAATTTATATTTTTATCTACATAATGTAACACTTAATATTAGTTCTTTACAAAATTTATAATGTCATTATATTACAACAGAAATATTTTCAACTAACTACACTGATAGTAATCAATATCATTTCTGGAAAGTTTTCATGTACCAAATTATAATGCTAGTATTTTTAAGTAATCATGCAATTATTCCCTAATTTAAATATACACTATTTTATTCAGTTTGTGCTGCTGGAACAAATTGCTACAGACTGTGTGTCTTAAACGTGTATTCCTCATAGTTCTGGAGATAGAAAGTCTGAGACCAAGGTGCTTGCAGATTCAGCGTCTGCTGAGGACCTGCTTAATAGTATGCAGATGGCCGTCTTCTCAGTGTATCCTCACATGGTGAGGAACAGAGAGAGAAAGCAAGCTCCCATAACTCTTATAACAGCACTAGTCTTACTCATGAGGACTCCAAGGTTCATGACTTACTATCTCTTAAACCTCTTAATACCATCACACACATTGTGGCGAGGATTTCAACATGTTAATGTTGGGGGACAGAAAAATTCAGTTCACAACACACACTGATATAATATATATGAACACACACATCACACAGATACATATATAACAATACATACAGAAACACATTCCTAATAAGTCTAATTTGTGGATTCATTTTTTTTTTTACTTCAATTATGGAAAAGGTTACAGCTATTTTATCTTCAATTGTCTGGAGACTCAATTTTCTGAATTCTGATTATAAATTTATTGGATAATTTCATTCTAACCTTCACATGTCTTAACTTACTATACTTAATTTTCTGTAATGCATTCTGGGTGAGGTTTCATACCTCTCTTCCATTTCACTCTCTCTTCAGTTGTTTTTATATGCTGAATGCTATGACCAGTAAATTCATAATTTGAAATTTTAATTATTTAAATTCAATTTGTTGAGTTTTAAAGTTTTACACATATATTAACTTAAAAATGAGGCTGCTTATCTTATTATGGTAACTATTTCTGTTTTCATCATTAAATCAATCAATGCATGATTTTTATCAATTTTGTCTATTGTGTTCAAGTTCTTGGGGTTTCTATTCTCATTGGCTGTAAATTATGTTTTGTTTGTGTATATAATTTGTAATTAACAAATAATAAAACTACATGTATAAAACTATACACACACACACACACACACACTACTGTGCTATGACTGAAGTAACATAATAAAGTGTTTTGATATAGGTAAAACGACCCTGCATTACTGCTTTTGGAAGCTTGGATATTACCCATTTACTTCATAAAAATGTGGAATTCTGTAAATAAGTTTTATTTAACAGTATTTGATGGTTAGGATTTTATGTTTTATTTTGCAGTTTCCCTCATAGATAACTAGAATGATTCACGTATTCTGGCAGTGTTCCTTGTAAGAGTACACAAACACATACCCCATATGCAAAGAAAGAGTAATCTATTGGCAAAACACAACTTCAGCTGTCTTTTGTTTGATTTGTATTTCCTTTTAGACTTAAAACATAATTCAATTTTGTGGGTTCATTTTTTACAGCTTATTAAGAAAGACAAAAAATACTTTATAACTTTATTTTTACCATAAATATTATGTTATCCCTTAGTCTACATAACATTTTTACACATTAATGGTTAATTACTGTCTCTCCTTGTTGAAGTCCAAATATATTCAGAGAACATTGTATATTAAAAGTAATTATGATAAAAATAAACTCAGGTAAGTTACTAAAAGAATCTTATGTAGAAGACATAATAAATTAATAGAATAATGTTGAGTTTTTCCCTTTACAAGAAACCGAGTACATTTGTCACAGATTCACTTAAGTAGAATTAGCTATGTGTTTTACTTCATTTTATATTCTAAACCAGTTTTGTTATAGGATATAAGTGGTAGAAATGTGACAGTTATGCTAACTGAGGATGACAATAGGGTAAAGGACAAAGAAAAAACCTTTTGTAATTTAATTTTAAAGGTGCCATCATTTATTTTCAGTTGGCATCCAATTTTCAATACATTCACTTTAAAATGCATTACTGTTAAGTTTTGAATGTTATGGTAATTCTGGAATTGACTTAGCTTTTCTCAGAGTCACAGATATGAGGCATATTAATGCACATGAGTTCCAGATGACAAATGGTGCTTGAAGTTTCCATGTCTGCTAATTCATTTTTTATTATAACATGGACGTCTTCTGAAATATAAATGGCATTTGCCTAGCTAAACAGTCATCTGATTTGAACATGCGACGTGATGCTTCACTGATGTTTAAACTTTGGAGTCATTTCAAATTCATTGATAACAGTGCTTCTAAAGGCCATGTTCCCTGACTCAGAATGAAATAAACTAAGGCACTGTATCATTTGCTTCTCAGGGACAATGTTCCCTTAATCTATTTCATTTACAAAAAGTATTTGGAATTAATTTCTCACTAACCTTTACAATAATAAAATGTTTCACATTGCTTACCTTTTCAAAACCAAATTTAAACAGCCCAGGTTGTATTCTGTAAGGAGATTTCAACTACATTTGTTTATTAGTTATTAGTTTTTTGACAAATAATGGCAGCTTTAATGTTTATTAGGGAAAAAAAGTTAAAACAACTTAAAAGTTTTTAAAGTAGGTTTAATTTACATCATTAACCATCTAAATCAGCTTGAGACTGAGAAAAAAAGGGTAAAATGGCCACTCTGCTTATTTTTATATTATAAATTATTTTCATGTATCTAAAAATTTCTTATACATTTTCAAAATAATTACTTTGTGTCTAATAAAATTTAAAAAAAGTAAAAGCATTTGTTTCAAAGGTTTTCTTAATCATACTCTTTGAAGTTCTTATTTCATTCAAATTTTAAAATTTAACGTAATTTTATTCTTGTTAGAATGATAGAAAAAACCATAACACTATCAATTCTCAAAAAGGCAGATGTGTAACAAAATGAGGCTACAGCAAATGATCTCTTGAGATTTTTAAAACTAATAAAAGACCTCCTGTCAATTAGCTTTCCATTATCTCCATGAATCTAGATAAACTATTTCTTATTGAAATAATCTGTTGCATAAAGCCTCTAATAATTGCTGAGTTACAATTGAATTTTAATAATATATTTCTAAGATTCAAATGAACACCTTTTCGGATTTATTAAATGTCTTCTTTGAAAAAGTTAATTTGAAGAAATACTACTAAGACAGTTCACTACCACAGAGAGGGATTATGCTCCATACACTTGTTTTGAGATAAATTTGTAATGTTTCAAAACTATGTTAGCTTTATGGGAGATTTTGTGCCTCTAAGCACAGTCATATACAATACTCATACATTCAGAAGTTAGACTTAAAATATAAAATCACAGTTCAGTGACTGTGCTAAAATAGAACTTGAAATGCTTCAATTTTATTACATAAAAATAAAAATATTTGAAATACTTGTAAAATATTTTTATCATCATTCTTATATTCAAGTCTGTTTCTAACTTTTGCAAAGCTGCTCCTTCATGTGAAAGTATCATTTATAAGATAGACTTATAAAAACATACTTCAATCAAGTATGAATTAAATCAGGTTAGGTTAGTAAATCTCATTAAAATGCTTATAAACTAGAATATGCGGAAATTGTGAATTTTGATAAAGTCCTTGACAAATTGACAGACGTGAAGGCTCTTAAACTTGAATGATGCTATGCATCACTGTGGCAGGCCAATACTTAACTATAATTTTATGTTTTTGAAAAAATACATTAATTGAATTAAAAATATTAATCTGATATATTTTCTTTTTTTGTATAGTGATATTTTATTTTTTATTGACATGATTACATATAAAGTTAAATATTAAAAATTTCATGATTTTTTCCCTGCTATTATTAATTTTATTACATGAATTGTTTAAAGATAATTTTGTTCTATTGAAGAGGAAGCATTTAAAACTTATCCTCTACAGGAAAGCATTCCTAGTACACCACCGTTAGGAACTGTATGAAACATCTGAGCAAGTATAAATGAAGAAAAAATAATTTAGGAATTTACTTAAAAAGAGTAAATTAAATGCCTGTTTGTCTTTTTATTTTTATTTTTATTTTTATTATTTTTACATTACAAGGGCATTATAAACCCTGTGTGGAGTACCCTTGTTTAAAGTATTTCTAAGTGAAAGAAAAAGTGAGATAAAGATGTGTTAATTATTGCTGTAACTTTTATAGATTACTAGTAGTTACACATTTCTAAAAATCAACATTTACATTATTTCAATACCATTAATTTAAGTCCTCTGACTCATACCCCTGTTTAAGTGATGGTGAAATGAAAACAATATCATATAGTAAAGAGAAATCATATTCTACAATTAGAATGATGGCAATCCATATCCAAAGTTCAATTAAGTAAAAGAAGGTAAGTATACTGTCTGAATTCTAAAACAGAAATTGTTATTTTAATGTACAAGTTTGCTATGGAATTGTATATACAATGGAATTAGGACACAGAAATAAAATTGAGTTCCTTTGTTCCAAGGGTTGAAACCCATATTTATCCAGTTATTTTAATTTAAATATATATTTGTTCAATGGTGTTTCATTGTAATATACTTTATTAAAGGGACATAAATGAGATGTTAGGTTTGATTACGGTTAAATCTTGATGCCATTTTTCTTAAGAAGTTGGAAGCAAAGATATTTACCCATTCTCAAATACACCACCACCAGAGACAAATTTTTACATTACAGTAAACAAAGCAAGGCAACTCTTATTTCTGGAAATGTGTGGTCTTCACATATGTTTATGATTATACTTTTCCAAAATAAAAAGTAATAATTAAAATTAGCTTTCAGATGTATCCTATTAAATTTAGATGTAACAAAAGTCTGATAAAATAAATATATTGCTACCTACTTGAAGTATGATGTGAAAGTATTTACGAGCACTTTTGAGCAAGTATTGAACTTCCCAGGCATTAGTAATAGATAATGCAATCTCACTTATGAAGAAGATACTATTGCAACAGTAAAGAATATACAATTTAGTGAAACACATTTTAAAAATCATAATTATCACTACAGGAAAAATATAGTCTATAATTTTATTGAGTAACCTATGGTCTAAATCTGGTAACTTGATGGCAGTGATTAATGAGACAGAAAATGATTTTAACAGCTTGCAGTGTGAAATTTGCATCCAAAATAATTATTTGTAACTTTCAGTCGAATAAATACCTACCTATCAATCTTAAAAAAAAAAAAAACTTTTTTATAAGAGCTATCATGAATAAAATTGAGAGGAAGAGGAATATACTAATTATTTTTCTAGAAAAAAATTTTAAGGAAGAAGTTGCTATTGACAGCTTATTGGGATTGTATCTCAAAGAGAATTCTGATTTGGAAATAGACTAACTGATACTTTTACTGTATTACAGAAGGAGTCGCTAACAGTCTATTTTTTCTTTGTGTAGAATAAGATTTGATGTGAAAGCTCATGTTTTATGGTTTTGTTACATGTAAAAAGTATGAAATATCTGAAAATTGACATTTGTTCCTGAAAAGTATGGCAGATAAGTTGACAATAAAATCAATTTTATCAAAATAATTTTTTGGACTAAGTAAGTTCAGTGAAAATCAGTAAGAGTTTACCTAATATTAAAACAAATTAGTTTTGAATATAATTTCAGTTTGGAACATTGGAAGATATGGTTTTACAAATATATTCTAAGCACACATTTTCATGAGAACTAGACTACAAGATAAATTTATTGTAGCTAACTACAGTTCTTATTTTGTGAGTAGATGCCAAAAAGTTGTTTTTCTTTAGGAAAACATATTTCAAGCTCTGCAAGTGTCATATCTACTTTGCAATTAGTTTAATTTTCATTTGAAATACTCCAACTTTCTTCCTTTGTCACACAAAAATCGTGAAATGTGGGCAATAAAGAAGTAGCCTTGTTGTTGCAAAAAAAAGTCAGAATTCGAGATTTCCAAGTCACCTGTAAATAACTAAGTGCTTCTGAATTTGCTTTTATGATTTTTTTATGACTCTCAGACTCTCAAAGACATATTTGTTTCTGCCTCTGTGGCATTTAAAGAAACTAGAGTTTATTTTTGAACCCATATGTAGAAGGACCAGCCTATTAAAAAAATTATAGCTACAAACATGTACTGATAGTCGTTCCCCTTTATTTCTCTACTGTTTGACTCATATGTTATTTATTTATTTACATTTTGATAACTTTTTACCCCTTAAATAAGTATGTAAAGGTAAACTGTTTTATAGAGGATATATTTTTAATTATTTTTTTTTAGCTGTTTCTGTTGCTGTTGTTTATTTTTCTATTAGTGTTTGGTTAGCATTTTTTTCTTTGTCTTCTGATAAGAAAATCTGTTCACAGAGGGGAGAACCAACCTCCAATTACATGTGTTTATGGGGGTGCTGATTCTCTAGCTAAGATGTGGGCATAAAATCCTTTCAGTGCCCTTGGATTAATCTAAGCATTGGGTAAGAGTCCTGCTTTTCTGTAGGAGCAGTGGTTTGAAAACAGGCAAGCCTAAAATTCTTGAGGCCTCAATATGGAGGACATGTAAAGGCAACAAAGATTAGAGAACTAGTAAAAGTAATGAAAGAGAAAAATATAATGAGAAAGAGAGGGAGGACAAAAGAAAGAAATGGAGACAAACATTTATTGACGTTTCTGCTAATCTTAACCTAATTTATTTGAATTTGAGTTTCTGGTTTCTATTACCTAAAAACAACGGCGAATAGTTTGGTATAGCTACTTTTTTTAAATTTTTCTTTTGTAAATATGGTTCTCACCATGTTAACCAGGCTGGTTTTGAACTCCTAGTGTCAAGGGTTCCTCCCACCTCGGCCTCTCAAATTGTTGGATTAGAGGCATGAGCCACCACATTCAGCCAGCTATTTCTTTTTTTTTTTTTTTTAGACGGAGTTTCGCTCTTGCTACCCAGGCTGGAGTGCAATGGCGCGATCTCGGCTCACCGCAACCTCCGCCTCCTGGGTTCAGGCAATTCTCCTGCCTCAGCCTCCTGAGTGAGTAGCTGGAATTACAGGCACGCGCCACCATGCCCAGCTAATTTTTTTTTTTGTAGTTTTAGTAGAGACGGGGTTTCACCATGTTGACCAGGATGGCCTTGATCTCTTGACCTTGTGATCCACCCGCCTCGGCCTCCCAAAGTGCTGGGATTACAGGCTTGAGCCACTGCGCCCGGCCAGCCAGCTATTTCTTAATAAGATTGCACCTACATATGTGTTTTGCCAGCAAAACAATCAATGTTATAAACTAACCTAATTCCCTTGTCTGTATACACAGGATTTTTTTAAAAAATGGCCGGGCATGGTGGCTCACGTCTATAATCCCAGCACTTTGGGAGGCCGAGGCGGGTGGATCACTAGGTCAAGAGATCGAGACCATCCTGGTCAACATGGTGAAACCCAGTCTCTACTAAAAATACAAAAATTAGCTGGGCATGGTGGCACACGCCTGTAGTCCCAGCTACTCGGGAGGCTGAAGTAGGAGAATTGCTTGAACCTGGGAGGCAGAGGTTGCAGTGAGCCGAGGTCACGCCATTGCACTCCAGCCTGGGTAATAAGAGCGAAACTCCATCTCAAAAAAAAAAAAAAAAAGGTTATCCAATTATAGTTTATTTCTTAAACCATGAAACACAGTAATTAGTGGGAGATTGATTTTACATAATCACTCCTAATTCTGACCTAATAAAAACCAAGCATGTAATTTCAAGTATAGTGTGATCTGATATAAATTAAGCACATCTTCGTCATAGAGTTAGATATCTGGTTTTTTCACATAAAATTCTCTGTTGGCTTTATCGAATATTATTCAGTTGAAACCTGGTTTCCACACTAACTGTTATTTTTTTTTTTAGAGAAAACTTTAGTCATGAATCTATTTTAATATGATAGTGACTTTTACATATAGGCAGACCTTGTTTAATTGTGTGTCAGTTTATTGTGTTTGGCAAATATTGTATTTTTTAAAATATTGAAAATTGGTAGCAACCCTAGATCCAACAAGTCTATGAGTGGAATGTTTTCAACTTTATATGCATGCTTTGTGTCGCTGTGTCGCGTTTGGTAATTCTCACTATATTTCAAACATTTCATTATTATTATATCTGTTATGGTGATCTGTGGACGGTGGCCTTTTGACATTACTTTTGTAATTGTTCTGAGGCACCACAAATCATTCCCATCTCAGACTGTGAACTTACTAGGTAAATGTGATGTGTGTTCTGGCTGTTTCACCGACCATTCTTCTGTGTCTCTCCCTCTCCTCAGGCCTCTCTATTCTATGAGACATGATGATATTAAAATGAGGCCAATTAATAACTGTACAACATCCTCTAAGTGTTCAAACTAAAAAAAAAGTATGTCTCTCACTTTAAATCAAAATCTAGAAATGATTAAGCTCAATGAGTAAAATAATTCAAAAGCTGACATGGGGTAAAATCTAAGCCTTGTGCCATTAGTTGAGTTGTGAATGCAAAGGAAAAGTTCTCGAAGGAAATTACAAGTGCTACTGCAATGAACACATCAATGATTAGAAAGTAAAGCAGTCTTATTGGCTGATAGGGAGAAAGTTTGAGTGGTCTGGATAGTATATCATCCTAGCCAAAATGTTCCCTTAAGCTAAAGCCTAATCCACAGAAAAGCCCTAAATCGCACTCTATGAAGGCTGAGAGAGGTGACAAAGTTTCAGAATATAAGCTAAAGCTAGTAGAGGATGATTCACAAAGTTTAAGAAAAGAAATGGTGCCTGAACGTCAAAGTGCAAAGTGAGGAACGAGTGCTGTGGAAAAGCTGCAGCAACTATTTAGAAGATGTAGCTAACATCACTGATGAAGGCAGTTACACTAAGTAACTGATTTTCAATGTAAATGAAACAGCATAATATTGGAAAAAAGATGCCATCCTGGAATTTCATAGCTAGAGAGGAGAAGTTACTGCCTGCCTTCAAAGCTTAAAAGGATTGGCTGACTCTCTCATTAGGGGTTAATGCAGCTGGTGATTTTAATTGAAGCCAATGCTCAGTTACCATTCTGAAAAACCTAGGGCTTTTAAGAATTATGCTACATCTATTCTGCCTAAGTGATATAAAAGGAACAACACAGCCTAGTTGATAACACATCTTTTTACAATATAGTTCACTGAATATTTTAAGCCTATTGTAGAGATCAACTGTTCAGAGAAAAAAAAATCCTTTTAAAATATTACAGTTCATTGACAATATACGTAGTCATCCAAGAGCTCTGATGAAGATGTCCAGGAGATCAATGTTTTCATGCCTGCTAACACAGTATCCATTCTTCAGCCTATGGATTAAGGAGTAATTTTGACTTTTAAGTCTTCTTATTATTTAAGAAATACATTTTTTAAGGCTATAGTGATCGTAGATAGTGGATCCTCTGATGGGTCTGGGCAAAGTACATTGAAAATTTTTTGGAAATGTTCCACCATTCTAGGTCCCATTAAGAAGATTTGTGATTCATGAGAGGAGGGGAAAACATCAACAGGAGTTTGCAAAAAGTTGATTTCCGCTCTTGAGAATAACTTGGAATGATTCAAGATTTCAGTGGAGAAAGTAATCACATATGTGGTGGAATAAATGAAGTCAATAAACTCACATTAAGCTACTTTATATATGTGTGTATACACTTACACAACAAGTAAACCCCTTCCTTTTATACAAAGTATTCTTGGGCATCTTTGTATAAATCTATCAAATAATATATCAATTATATAATTTTGCATGCTTTACATCTGATTTTTTGTTTTTTAGAAAGAGTCTTGCTTGTTGCCCAGTCTGTAGTGCAGTGGCTTGACCTTGGCTCACTGCAACCTCTACCTCCCGGGTTTAAGTTATTCTCCTGCCTCAGCCTCCAAAGTAGCTGGTATTACAGGCACGCACCACCACACCCAACTAATTTTTTTGTATTTTTAGTAGAGACAGGGTTTCACCATGTTGTCCAGGCTGGTTTCAGTAGAAGTAATTAATGTTTTTTAACATTCTTCTGATTTTGTGGTCTTCTGATCATACTCTAGTCTAGCCTAAGTATCAGGTATTTAATTATCATTAAAAAATCCTTACATCATTAGAGGAGCTAACATTTTCTTTACCTCAATATTTTAAAAATATTTTCCCTTTTATAAGATGCATTGCCATTTCTTCATTTGTATAGTTTGAAACAAAATATTTTTGAATAATTTAAATATATACAGTATGTTTTATACATATATTGTGCATATAATAAAGATATAAAAACATAGCTATATATCTATTTAACTAGCAATTTATTAAACTCCTATACATCCTAAAGGACCAGTTCAAGTTACTTATCCTTTTTGACACCTCGTAAGTTCTGCATCAGAATATAATTGAGCCATCCTCTTAATTTTAAGCATTTCAGTTCATTATATCTCTATTTTGTGAGTTATTGCTTTCTTTCTTCTATTGCTGTGGGTTGTTGATGAATATATTCACCTATAGATTTCAAATTCCTTAAGCAGAACTTCCTTTAACATTGGAGGTACCCATGGCATGAGTATATATGAAGGTACCAATACTGTATGTATAAATGTTATACATCATGAATAAAGGTAGCCATCTAGTAAATGAAATATGCTCTAGTCTCCTAAGTGATGACTATAGCTTCATAATTAACTAGTAAGCCAAATATAAAGTAGTAATTATAGAGTTTCCTTGAATTCCATACAAGACGCCATAACATAGGACAGCCAGTCCCTGACCACAACATCATGGCCTGCCTCATTTCTCCCATCCCAACCTTCTTCCAGTGCAATGACGAGCTTTGTATAATTGCATACAAATAACCCTGACCCTCAAATGCAAGCAATGGCATCACTCTCAGCAAAAGACTGCTCAACATTACCGCATCTAGGGCCTAGAGGCATAACACATTAATAGAGTAGTTTACCCTAAGACGGAATGTCCTGAGAAAGAAGCATGTGCACGCCATTAAAGTGAGTTGAGGGACCCCAGAGAGGGAGATTCAGGAGTCCAGATAACATGGCTTGTGCTGCCAAAGGTGGTTCCTGATTTCTCATGGTGTGCACATGGCCTGAAAAGACAAGGGGAAGGTTTTCTACAGCACCGGCCCTGGGCCGGGGACCCCTGTGCATGTATCTAAGAGCATTAATATCCTTGGACTAGAACATGTAATTCCTAATCTTCTGTTCTATACATATTATTATATTTGCATGCAGGCAACATTAATAAATATTTACTGAGTTACAATTAAGTATATAATAGTATTTTGCCATATTTTTAATTCCTGGAATAAATTTTATGTAATTATTGAATATTATTCTGTTAAAATATCATTCTATTATATACACCAATGTTTCATTAAATGTCCAAGCCAAAATCCTTTATTTTCAGAGAAAAATAATAAAATTATAAGGTAATTCAGATGAATAAATAACTTTTAAGATTTTACTCTTCTTGTAGTGTTAATATTTGGCATAGAATATATATTCTTACAGCGTAACACCTTTAGAAGAGATCATACTTGTCAAATCGATGTGTCTTGCATGTCTGCATAGTTTGCAAGCAAAGATATGGTCTACCTTTCCCTGGACTATCTTTTCAAGAACATTTATATGCCAAACAACCTTAGAAGACATAGTATCTCTCTACAGAACAAAGGGCAGATGTGCTTATTGCTCATTATATATGATTCAGTTTTCTTAAACTCTAGGTTTCTCTTCTGTAATGCCACCCATTGCATGTTCAAGTATCAACTGGTCCTTCTCAGGTCACCCAGTGGGAATTCAGTCTTGGGAATTGATACAAAAATAATGTGTCCACTTTGGACATGCTACTTCTGTGATTAATAAACTGTCCTTTGTCTTTGATCCAGGAGTCATATGTTGCCTGTCAACATTCATTGAACGGTGGTGACCTAACTTTTTAGCTTACAAGTAGGGTAAAATCTCAGATTTTTCACAGTTGTTAATATATAGCAGATGACATGCACTTATTTGCCAAATGGCTGCAGAAATTATTTAATTTACACAATGATCTATTGATCAGGGCTGTAGAAACTAGCTTACATATTTATTTGTTTGGCTTAGTTTGTTTCTGTTTATTTTTCTTTTTGGATAATATAGTACAAATATAAATATTTTCATTTAATAAAAAGTAAAACTCATGGATAAAATTAGAAACTTCCCAATGTTACATGAAAACTACTCTAGGTAGAGTCTTGGTCTCCAGATTCTTCCTATATAATGAAATATCTATAAATCTACCAAAGTGCAGCACATTCTCCCTTCTCACTGACATGATCACTATAATTCAACAATAACTTGGAAGTTAAGTACAGTAAGAAAACTAAAAGAAAAATTTCACTCAAAATATTTATATCAAAAAGCATTAGAGTATATCTATTTTCCATTAACAGTTACAAAGAAGCACTTTGAGAAAAAAAAACATTTAAGTTCTTTTTGAGGTGATCTCTTTTGGCATTATAGATAATGAAGTATTTTGTTTGCAAATACCCACACTCTGAAAATCATGTTACTGGCTACATTATGCAATTCAATTAGTTACTTTATTCTCTGCTGGACACCATTACTTTCTACTGAATGAGCTTTCATATGTATCAGAATTTTCAAACAAATGCTTTTATGAATGCATATTGAGATACTTAACTAAAGTGTGCTACTTAATGCACATTTATTTGGATCCTTGCACATTAAAACTATATAAAATTATTAGAAGAACAGGAAAATTCACCTTAATTTAAAATATAAGGAAGATTTCACCATGCAGGCATATTAAATTCAGTGTTACCATTAAAGATTTTAAATATTTCATTTTTTCTTTGTGATTTCAGCAGGCAGCATATTTCAGTAAATTATGTTGATGCCTTCTCTTTCTGCTATGTGACGTTGAGCAAATTACTAACATAATGTTCCTCTAGTGCCTAGTTTTGGAAGATGCTTAGACTTGGTGTTCAGTAAATGATCCTTGATTGGCTGGAAAATAATATAACATGCTTTTAACATGTCAAGATACTAGAAAGAATAAAACAATTGTGATTTTGGTATTTAGTCTCCATAATATATTTAGTTTTAGGTTGGTCACTATGCAGTTATCTTAGCACCAAAGTTCTCATGCTTACTGTGGTTTGGTTCCAATTTCATTTTTGGTTATGACCAACATCCTTTTGTATAATGCAATAGGCAGAGCATTGTAACTCTGTAGAGCTGATATTCTGTATTTTAAAATCGGTGGACATAAATCTGATGCCTTAACACTATTTATTGGTGCAATTATAAACTTTCTCACTCATTCCTACTTGTCCTGGCTGACCTCTCTGCATGTGGTCTATTGAATAACTTGTGTTTGGTTGTCATTGTCTTGGTCAACCCTGTTGCATTTCTGTTTTCTCTCAGAGAATCTTAGTAGATACATACTGATTGTTTTTAAAACAGACTTTCTAATTCAAGAGTGGGGCAGAAATCTCTGTATTTCTCAAACACTTTAAGAATGGGGTGAAGTTTGATTTGAATAGAAGTTAGGCAATTTCTAATTTCATAGCCTCAGCAAAAGCTGACAGGAGTGAGGACCAGTTCTAAGCAGGACTTGTTCAAATACAATGAAATCATCAACCATAGTTCTTAGGTCTTGATATAAAAAGGGGTTGAAATGGCTAGAAGTGAGAATTTCTTTGAAGAGAGTAGTCACTGTTCTTCCTGATCCTTAAGGATTTGATGGGTAGTAAGTTTCTTTCTCGCCTTAAACCATGTCACAAGGATCTAGGAAGGAGGATAACTTAAAGCTCCTTGAAGAGATTGGCAAACAGTTTCCGGAATTGGGAGAATAAAGGTAATGTTAACAGATGCTTTAAAACCTCAAGGTTTGAAATGGTCTGGCTTGAGTGACTTGCCTGATAACAATGAAGGATAAAGTATGATGTAAATTGTTCTCTTTTAGAGGACATTTTGACAAGGATATAAATTCCTGGTGATTCAGATTTGAACTCATAAACAGATCCATAACACCCTCATGGATAGGCAAGATTAGGGCCAAGTTTTAGAGTGTTACAGTTGGTGCCTTGCATAAGAATTCAAGATGGGCTTTGCAAAATGGGTACCAAGGGATAGCACTGTGTCTGAATAGAGTAAACTTTAGCTCACTGGAAATGAGCTCAGTGTTGAGGTCGATCATCACTTGGCTATGAGATTTCGTCTACAGCTAGGGACCTGTAGATGGAATATCTGGTTACACTGTGGTCTCTAAGAAAGAGAAAACAAAAGAGAGAAAGAGAAAGATCTTTTGAGTGAAAGAGACAGTGTTTGGACTAGCACTGGTTTATAGTAACGTAAGCTGTAGGGTTAGTCTTTGTATCTAACTCTCTCTTGCTTATCTCTGTGGATTCAGCACCAAGCTAAAGAATTGCAATCACTACAAGAAAGAAGTGTGAGTCAGGAAAATGTAGCAAACTGATCTCCACCTTCCCTTCCCCACTGAAAGATACAGGTTAAAATTTTACAGTAGATGTAGTGAGGTTGAGAATAAAGAGGGCTGAAAAGAGTGGAGAAGTTTGAAAGATATCAACAGGTATGTAGCAAATTAGCTTGGACTTTTTAATACCTGAAAAGGTAAGAGTACTTGCTAATACCCACAAATCACAGGGAAAGAAGCTATGAAATTTGCTTAGGATTATATACAGAAGTAGGAAAGAACAAGCCTCCAGAATGTGTTCAAAAGAATATGTAAGAACAAAAAACACTTTTATTCACATCTAACTAAATTCAGTAAGTACGTTGGATCCACTGTCTACTATGTCCACGATAATTGCTATGAATTGCTTCTTTTTTCTAAAACTGACAATCCTCTTTTACTAATATGTGCTGAAAAAAATAAAACCCCAGGTTTTATTTCCTGAATAAACATTATAGTGATCGCGTCATTGAGAAAGGAGTGTTTGAGGTGCACTGTTTAGCTCTCTAACCATTAAATCCATCAGATTATGGCTAAAGACACTGAAAGAAAAAAGTTTTAATATGTTTACTTGACATTCTATCAACATGAATTCTGTATTAATTATCCAGTCATGTTACTTATGTGTAATATAGTAATTAATTTTTTAAGAATACTGTGATCTCAAAAAAGTCCTTTGTACTATTAAAATAATATGAAACTGTGTCATCTGGCAAATAACTTCCAGATACAAGAAAGTACCTAGACTGCCAAAACATTTTACTGGTTTAATATTTCTGGTTTAATGCTTTTGGTCTAAAATGCTGACAAAGAGGCTATTAAAAATATGATGTGTATAGTGAACATATTTGAATTATGTAGAATAAATTATATTAAGCAGATGGCACCACACTGTCCATTAAGATCAAAACCTTAGCTTGCTTTTTTTGCTTCTGCCTTTCTGAGCTCTTTTTAATCTGAGTAATTTTGAGATAAAACCTCCTCCATTAAATGTCCTATTAACCAGTTTGTTTATTTTCCCAATCTTGGCATGAAGTCTCCTGCCATATTGCTAGATACCGAATATGTCCACCATATTACTCATCCAGATTTTGTGACATTAAGAGTGCAGAACAGTTTATGTAATCATATTCCTAGCTCTTGTTAGTCTGCAATTATTTGGCAGTTGAATTCTTGTTACTTTAACTGGGTAGAAATAACTTATTTTTCTTTGTGCTTATTTTCACGTGCTCTTATGCAGTATACATGTATTCTATTCCTGCGTTACTGTATTCTAACTCAGAAAATGGAGACATTCAGGAATAGTTTAGGATACTGGATTAAGCTTTACCACAATTCTAAATTATGTTTTGAAATGACTCCAAATGGTAGTGTTCATCTCATAATAAACCAAGCATTCCAGTAAAAGATAAGTGAAATAGACATACCAACACTCCTAATACTGGTTCATTTTTCCGTTTACTCAGAACATCATTAACAAAAAGAGCAGAGTTATTTTGCCTGTGTAAAATAATTACTGAGTGAGCCTACCATCTGTATAATAAAATGGCAAAAATCAAAGATACTGGGAACCAAAATGTGTCTCTATATATCTATGCATTATAAAGTAGCCAGATCTAATCTCAGCCAAGGAATGCACAACTAAGGGGTATAAGGTGTTTTCATTAGCTATAAATTGAGAATTTGGGAAAAGAAAAGGAAAAGCGTCAGAAGATAATTAAAAGTCTTATTTGACAGTCATTTTTATAGATGTTAATACTAACAAATGAGTTATTCAAAGGTAACATTCTCTTATTCTGATTTTCCTCTTGACTATATTTACTAATTTCAACCGAGTTTCTTAAATGCCATCTTAAGATCCAGATAATTAGGTTAATTGTCAATCATTTTTATTTTTGAACAACTTGTTTATATTTTTATACCTTGTGTAAGGAGATTCACTCACTAAATATAGGACTCATGTGAGTTTTTTTTCATGTCCTCAGGCTTGATATTGGAAGATTCAAGTTTTAAATGCAAGATTAATGTTTGGTTTAGATTTACATAATTTTATAATAATATAACAAAAATTCAAGTTACGGTTTAGATAGTAATCCTGGAACATTTTTGGGTTGTGCTTTGTTAATAAGAAAAACAGTTAATCAATATTTTCTTTAAAATAATGTATTTTTTAAAAACACCCAGATACCTGTTAGAAGCAATGTCTAACAGTAAAAATTGTCTAACAAGTAATGCAATTGAAACACAAGAAGACAAACATTTAAACATTTCCATAGAATAAGTTCAAAACAACATAAGGTTACAATTTTTTAAAAAGACAATTCTAAAGAAACAAATTTAACATGAATAAAAATTACGTGAAAAAAAAAAAACCTATAGATTTTATTACCATGGCTTTCTGATAATTCTTAAAATCAGGTAACACTAGTCTTCCAATTTTATTATTCTTTTTATTGTTTTGGCTATTCTAGGTCCTCTGAGCGTTTTTCTACATAAAATTCAGCCTCTTAATGTCTAGAAAAATAAGTCTGATAGGATTTTGACTGGGATGGCAGTAAATCTTTAATAAAAAACTCAGGAGTGTAAAATATTATGTATTAACATGTTTGAAAACTTGACATATTGACATGAAAATATTCTACTCCATTCGTATGAATATAGTTTCACTTATTAAATCTTACATTTTTCTAGCAATATTTTGTAATTTTAAAGAATTGGTCTTACAGGTTTATTATGGATAATTTTTTTATATCTTTTAATTTCTGGTTACTCATTGCTGGTATAGAAATATATGACTGATTTTTGTTATTAACATTTTGTCTTACAAACTTTAAAAACTATTTCAAGTGGATTTTTAAAAAATACACTAGAATTTTTTTTTTTACAAAAACAATTATGCCTTCTATATAGTTTTACTTTACCCTACCCAGTACTGATGTCTTTATTTATGTTTTCGTCTTACTGCAGTAGCTAAACCTCTAGTACAATGTTGTGTACAACTGGTCATAGCAGACATTGTGCTTATTTTTTGATCATTTAGAAAAAGACCCAGTTTTCTACCAATATATACGATGTTTGCTTTAAGTGCTTATTGATTTTCTTCACCAGGTTCAGAAAGTTGATATGCATTTTTACACTGTTGAGTTTTTTATTTTTATTATTTTTAAGGTAAAATGAATTTTTGATTTTGTTGAAGTAATTTTTGGTGAGTCTATTGAGATGATCACATAGCTTTGGTATTGAGTTTGTAATACAATAACATTCAGTGATTCAATTTAAACATTAAGAGACTGTTACATTCTTAAACTCTACTTGATAATAAAATACCGTATTTATATTCTGTGAAATTAAATTTCGTATGTTTTCAGAAATCACGATGGGCATTGGTCATTTGTTTTCTTGCAATGGCTTTGATATCTGGTTTTTACTGACCCCAAAGAATGAGTTGGGAAGTTATTTTTTTATTATTCTATGTTTTAGAAGAATTTTTGGATGGTTGGTATATTTCTTCTTTAAATGTTTGGGAAAATTATCTACTAAACCATCTAAGATTGAAGATTGTTTTGTTCTTGCTTTTGTTTTGTGGGGGAGGTTTTTAACTATAAATTCAAGTGTAATAAATAGTGATTATTTTAGTATGCTAATTGTTCTTGAGCAGAATTTTTTAGTTTGTACCTTTCAAGTAATTCACTCATTTCATTAAAATTGCAAATTTTCTTGTATAAATTTAATTATAATATTGTACTTTTAACATCTATAGAATTTGTGTATCTGTGACTTTTCTTATAATTAATATGGATATTTTGGGTCTTCTCTATTGTTTTTCTTTATCATTCTAACTAAAAATGTGACAATGTCATTGATCTCAGAAAAATAGCTCTTGGTTGGGCATGGTGGCCATTGGCTGTAATCCCAGGACTTTGGAAGCCTGAGGCAGGGGGACTGTTTGAGCATAGGTGTTTGAAACCAGCCTAAGCAAAACAGAGAGACTCTGTATGAAAAAACTGTAAAAATTAGATGGCATTATGTTACATGCTTGTTGTCCTAGCTTCTTGGAAGGCTGAGGTGGGAGGATTCCTTGAACCCAGAAGGTCAAGGCTACATGGTTGACAGAGTGAGAAACTGTAAAAAATTAAACAAAAAAATTTAAAACTCACCTCCTGATTTTATTTTTAACTATGTTTTGTTTTCTATTTTGTTGATTTTCATACGGATATTTACTATTTTCTTATTCTTTAGGTTTAAATTTTCTTTTCTTACAATTTTTAAAGATGAAAATAAAGCAATCAAGTTGAAACTTTATTTTTAATATAGTCATTTTGTTACAATTTCATCTCTAATTACTACATTAGCAAAATTGCACAAATTTTTACATGTTGTTTTCATTATTATAAAAATTATATTCGAATTACCATTTGATTTTTTTCTTTGAACTGTAAGTTACTTAAAAGTGGTTGATTTTGTTTTCTAATTTTTGCATATTTTCCAAAGATCTTTCTGTAATTATCTAATTTAATTTCATTGTACTCAAAAATCATAGTTATGTGAGTTGAATCATTTTGAATTCATTAGTATTTATTTATCCTAAAATATAGTTTATCTTGGTAAATATTCTATTTTAACTGGAAAACAAATGTGTATCTGTTATTGTGGAGTAGAGTATTATATATGTGCTGAGTGGGTCAATTGGGCTGATGTTCAAGTCCTCTGTGTTATTAATTTTCCATTTATTTGATGTATTAGTCACTCAGATAGATATTGACATAATTTTGTTTTTGTCTAATTATCTGCCATCTGTAAGTTTTTGCTTCCTTTTATTTTGGAAAAGGTTTGTTGTTATGGTGCATAATTTCTTATGATTATCTATTAAGAGGTCACTGTTAATAGATTAACCAACTTATGAGTGTGAAATGACCTTTTGTGGGAATATTCTGTGCTCTTCAGTTTTCTGTTTGTAATATTAATATAGTCACTCCAGCTTTCATTAGATTTTTATTAACATGATCTATATTTTTCTAATCCTTACTTTTTGACATTTGATATTTCAGGTATAGTTTTATTTAAACTATACCTCTTGTAGGCAGTACACTAGTCTTTTTTTATTCAATCTGACAATCTCTGATGTTTTATTAAATGCTTTACACAATTTATATTCAATGTGTTTATTAATATGGTTAAATTCAATCATGTTACTAATCCTTTTTTTATTTCACAGTGATTATTTTTATTTCTAATTTTATATTATTGTTAAATGGTTGTATTTTTATCTCATTCACTGTCTTGTTAGCTTTTTTTTAGTGGTTGCTTTAGGGTATCTAATATACATTTTTAACTTTTACAATTTATCTTCAAGTAATATTAAACCATTTAATGAAAGTCATAAAAGTTTCAAAACACTATATACCTATTAACAGAACAAAACATATTTTTGTACACATAATTTAAAACATGTCAGTGAAAGTAATGGATTAATTATTGATATATACATTGCCATGTCTAGCTCTCAAAAACCCATTTGAAAGAGAAAGCATAAGTCACAGAAGAGTCTCTGCAATCTTATTTTATAATACAACTTGTTAAAAAAAAGTAAAATAAAATGATATATTCTTAAATGATGAAGAAACACATGGTAAAGTTATTAAAAATAGCAAAGGAATGATTAATGTCAAATTTGGAATAATGGTTACCTTGGGGCCTGGAGAAGTGAGACATGGAGATATTCACTAATGGTATATAGAGACTTTAAAATATGAGGGACCTTCTATTTGAAGCTGAGTGGTAAACAGATAATTTATTAATATTCTTTTGTATATAAGTCATATATACATATGCACACAAACACACATATATAGTACAGTATATTTTATGGCATAAAATCCATATATCAATATATTTTTTCATACAATACCTTTAATCCTGTCAGTAGCAATTTATTTCTGGTCCAGTTATATAGGTAGTCTCTTAAAATTAAGAGGAGTGTTGCATTAAATATTTATTTGGTGGGGATGAAAAAATTTGCCTGTTTTTCTCAAAATTTGTCTTCTAGAATATCGATCAAAGAAAGATTCTGAGAAAAAGCTGTCATCAAAACACGAGAAAGATGTGCATACTTGCCCACAAACATAATTCACAATATATAGTAGAATATTAGAAGCTTTTGGCAATTCTTTAATAAAAATGTTTTCAATGCTTGGTCATTTCCAAAACCTTTGTGTAAGAGTTGAATCTTTGTATACTGTGGCCTGACTTCCTGGAAACAACTCTTTTAATATTGGATTTATATTTCCAGACCAAACTCTTAGAAATGTATGCGTCTGTTTTCTGTATCCAACCTTTCCAGGATTCCTAGCCTTGCATTACATATGCCATTCATGAACCTATTAGGACACATTGCAGATTATGGACAGGAAAAAACTATATACAGGATATATTAAGTAAAAACTGATTCTGGCATTACAAAGTTTTTTTTAAAAGAGAAATTTTGGCCGGGCGCGGTGGCTCAAGCCTGTAATCCCAGCACTTTGGGAGGCCGAGGCGGGTGGATCACGAGGTCAAGCGATCGAGACCATCCTGGTCAACATGGTGAAACCCCGTCTCTAGTAAAAATACAAAAAATTAGCTGGGCATGGTGGTGCGTGCCTGTAATCCCAGCTACTCAGAAGGCTGAGGCAGGAGAATTGCCTGAACCCAGGAGGCGGAGGTTGCGGTGAGCCGAGGTTGCACCATTGCACTCCAGCCTGGGTAACATGAGTGAAACTCCGTCTCAAAAAAAAAAAAAGAGAGAGAGAAATTTTACTTCTCATATCTGACATGGACCTGATCAACATATAAGTCATGTATGCCTAAGAACGAATCATGATATCAATAAATAAATGAATGTATAAATAGCTTACTAATGTCTGAAAATAAAGGAAATAACCAATTCTGGTCATTTTGTTAGGTGCCAGATTCTGTGTTGTGTGCTGGACCTCTGGCTTACCAGTCTTAGTCCCTTAAGGGAG
Organism: Sapajus apella; assembly: GCF_009761245.1. NCBI lineage: Eukaryota > Metazoa > Chordata > Mammalia > Primates > Cebidae > Sapajus > Sapajus apella. Next base: position 27,640,661 of record NW_022436959.1, read on the forward strand.
ATAATATTATCTACAATTGCATAGGAGGAATCTTACTGGTATGAAGATTAAGGAACTTCACCATGTGCTCAACACTCAATACCTGGGGAGCTGAGTGTCAAACTCAGGTATGTTCGGCATCCAAGTCTGAGCTACTTTTATTAAATTATCTTATTAGGGGAGCTAAGTAAGTCCCAGCTTACTTGCTATTTGCTGTAACGTAATTTTTCACTGAAAATCAACTGCTTTTTTCTTTTCTTTTCTTTTGGTGAGACAGAGTCTCACTCTGTCACCAGGCACCAGGCTAGAGTGCGGTGGGGTGACCTCGGCTCACTGCAACCTCCGCCTCCTGGGTTCAAGCAATTTTCCTGCCTCAGTCTCCCGAGTAGCTGGGACTACAGGTGCACACCACCATGCCCAGTTATTTTTTTATATATTTTTAGCAGAGACGGGGTTTCACCATGTTGGCCAGGATGGTCTCGATCTCTTGACCTCGTGATCCGCCCGCCTCGGCCTTCCAAAGTGCTGGGATTACAGGCGTCAGCCACCGCGCCTGGCGAACTGCTTTTTTCTTAATGATGAAATTATATTAGTCCTAATACCTCCTTGTGACCTAACTCACAGCGATTCAATTAGACTCAGGTGAGCCAAAATGCAAAAAAAAATTACTTGCAAACCGGCTTATGCAAATCTTGGCTTTGTTGTTTTAAAAAATGTTTCATTTTGACCTGTAGCAGGCACTTTGCAGCCTTTGATGAATTAAGGAACCCATGTACTAGAAACGAACTTGAATGTCTGCTTGTATGGGTAAAATGTAGCAAAGTAGACTCACTGTATCTTGCAGCCTTCCATATTTCCAGGAAGGTAAGTGGTGGAAATTTCTTTTGGAAGGATAAAATGGCAAATGGAGTAACTGTATATTCCATGCATTGCCTCATACAACACTGCACATGGCGTCTTTGGGGGAAAATGCAGCCGGGTTCCTAGTGCACATGGGCAGCCTGTTTAGACTCACTTTTGCTCTAAAAAATCCAAGTGTCTCTGTTATAACAAGCTGGCGAGACTTGCCACAGGTGGTAGTCATGACTAATGTGCATCTGCACTACTGGCCCAGCATCTCATTTCTTAATGAGTTTTGTCTGTTTTATGGTTTCGTAATTAAACAAATTGTTATAAGTGACTAGAAAACTGTTGCCAAGAAGCCCATTTCCACAGCTGGCAGCCTGATACATCAGAAGTTTAATTGTTGAAATGCTCTGTCAGAGGCCAAATTCTTTATTATTGTTTGCCTAACAATTTCAAATAAGTTGGTGAGTAGAAGTAGCACTTTGGGCACTATTAGATTTCTTTAATGACTGATTTTTTACCCCCAAATACCTGCTTTGTAAGTGGTTGACTTGCTGGGGAATATATCAGGATAATCCATTTTTTAAAAAACAAGGATGAATCTTTCAACCAATGATACTTTTTGCCACCAAAGTTTAAATCGTAAGAACTAGTCTGGTTATTTTCTCCAGAAAATCACCAGATAAAGAAAGATGGACTGCATTCTAATCTCTGTCAAGTCCTTAGAGAGCAGAGCATCTTCGTGGGAGCTGTTTTCCTCTACTATGAATGAAAATCACTGATGCTATCCTCTTTTTCTTACTTTAACTAAGGACCTTAAAGCCAACATGCAGCTAGGTCTTGGATACACAAGTCACCTATGTCTATACAAAGATATGTAGCTTCTAAGTTTAGACACTGCTCTTGGTACCTTTAATTTTTATTGTTTGCTACATCTTAAACTTATTTTTAAAATTATCTTTTATTTGAGTAAAAGTATATCAGAAAATAGAACTTTCTCCAGTCTTATTGAGGTATTAAGTGACATATAAAATTGTATGAATACAAGGTATGCAATGTGATGATTTCTTGTATGTATACATTGTGAGGTGATTGCCACAATCAAGTTAGTTAACACATCCATCACCTCATACTTATCATTTATATGTGAGTGTGTTTGTGTGTCTGTATGTGTGTGTGGTGAGAACATTTCAGATCTATTCTCTTAGCAAATTTCAACTATACAATACAGTATTATTAATCATACTCCCCAGGCTGTACATTCAATCCCTATGATTTATTCTTCTTTCTATATGGTCTCAAATAGGTACCTTTTGTTTATTTACTATATTAAGATATTTTCAATAGGACTTTATGGTTTTGTTGTGGCTTTAAATTATACGCCTTTCTAGTTAAACTAATACACCTTTAGTTTAGAAAAATTTGAATATATATAAGAAATAAAACATTCAAAATCCCACACTGGTATACTGGATTATTTCTCAGCAAAGAGTCACTCCCCTCCTTCTTAACATAGAATATACTCCTAGATCCACTGAGTTTGGGATTGGCCATGAGCCTTCCTTTGACCTTGGGAAAGCAGGAAAAAGTGACATGCTGAATGCGGGCAGAAGCGCCAGTTCACAGTAAAGGCTTTAAGAGGCTTGCCTTCTGCTCTCCTGGTGTCCACCATGACACCTACAGGTCCTGCTATTCAGGCTAGGTCCCAGAATGAAACAGATGTGCGCCAGACCTGGATAGGATCAGATCTAATGAAGTTCTAAGTGGTACCTTTTCAAGCCTAAAATAAATATCTCTTCTTATAAGCCCCCAAGATTATGAGATTGTCTATTACACAGCAAAAATTGACATATACATCCACTTTCAATGGAGATTGTGTGTGTATATAAAAATGTATGCAGTAAATCACATGCACACACACATATAGATTTAAAATAGATTGCTTCTAATGCAACCAATTCATTCTAGTTTGCCTGATACTTTCCTGGTTTTAGCATGGTAAGTACCCTGTCCTGGGACACTCCTCAGTCTCAGGCAAACCAGGAATGTTATCACCCCTACTTCTTACATTTTATTTTTACTTAAACCTACTTTTCTTGCTTAGTAAACTTTGAATAGAAACCTATGCTCTTGCATATTCTTCTTAGCTTGTAGAAACTGAGTATTACCCAGTCACTTTCACAGACCAAGAAATTAATTAACCAATCACCTAATGTTAGGTATTCATTAATAAGTTATTTTTAAGGTTATTTCTGCTTATAAATTAGGAGAACATTTCCTGTATTTTATTCGTTTTTTAACATTATTTATCATAATTGTTCATAATTGAATTTTATAATTTGAGGTCAACTTGTTTTATAAAACCAACAGCTTAATTTAAAAATATTTTAGCAGAGAATAAAATTTTTAGAATCCTGTCATTAAACAACAGGATCATTCTTTTTAATGACAGAATGGCATCTTCTTGTATATCTGTACCACATTTTCTTTATCCATTCATCCACTATGGACAGTTAGGTTGCTTCCAAATCTTGGCTATTGTTAATGATGCTACAAAAAAGCATGTAAGTGCAGATATATCTTCAATATATCGATTTCCTTTATTTGGGTATATATCTAGTGATGGGAATGCTGGAACATAGAGTAGCTCTATTTCTAACTTTTTGTGGAACTTCCAAACTGTTCTCCATAGTGTTTGGTTCTAATTTATATTCCTATCAATAGCTTATGAGAATCACCTTTTCTAAACATCCTTGCCAGCATTTATTATGGCTTGTCTTTTGGATACAAACCATTTTAACTGTGGTGAGGTGAGATGATATCTCATTGTAGTTTTGATTTGCCTTGCTCTGATGATAAATGATTTTGAGCACTTTTTGTGTATCTTACTGTTATTTACATGTCTTCTTTTGAGAAATGTCTATTAAGAATTCTGCCTTGCAGAACGTTTTCCCATCTTTAAATTATTCATTTTTTCCTATAGAGTTGTGTGAGCTCCTTATATATTCTGGTTATTGATGCCTTGTCACATAGATGGTATGCAAATATTTTCTCCCACTCTGTGTGTTGTCTTTTTACTTCATTGATTGTTTTCCTTGCTGTGCAGAAGGTTTTTAACTGATGAATTCCATTCGTCCATTTTTGCTTTAGTTGCCTGTGCTAGCGGGTTTTTACTCGAAAACTATTTGCCCAGTCCAATGTCCTTAATAATTTCCCTAATGTTCTTGTAGTTTCATAGTTTCAGGTATTAGATTTAAGCCCTTAATCAATTTTGATTTGATTTTTGTATATGATGAGATATAGTGGTCTAGTTCCATTGTTCTGCATATGGAGATCCAGTTCTCCCAGCACCACTTATTGAAGAGACTGTCTTTTCCCCAGTGTATGTTCTTGATACCTCTGTTGAAAATGAGTTCACTGTAGATGTATGTGTTTGTTTCTGGGCTCTCTCTCTGTTCCATTGGTCTATTTGTCTGTATTTATGCCAGCATGATGCTACTTTGGTTACTATAGTTCCATAGTATAACTTGAAGTCAGATAATGTGATTCCTTCCATTTTTCTCTTTTTGCTTAGGATGTTTGGCTATTCTGGGTCTCAAATGATTTCAGGTGAATTTTAGAATAAATTTTTCTATTTTTGTGAAGAATGTCAAAGGTGTTTTGATAGAGATTGCATTGAATCTTTGGGTATAATGGACACTTTAAGAATATTGATTCTTCCAATCCATGAACATGAAATATCTTTCCATTTTTTTAATCATCTTCAGTTGCTTTCATCAGTGTTTTAGAGTTTTCATTGTCAATGTATTTTGCATATTTAGCTAAGTTAAATTCTAGGTACTTAATTTAATTTGTAGTTATTGAAAATGGCATTACTATTTTGATTTCTTTTTCAAATTGTTCACTGTTGGCATATAGAAATGTTACTAATTTTTGTATGTTAATTTTGTATCCTGCAACATACTGAAATTGACTATCATTTCCAAAAATTTTTTGGCATGGAATCTTTAGGTTGTTTCAAATATAAGACCATGCCATTCACAAACAAAAATAACTGGACTTCTTTCTTTTGAATTTGAATTCATTTTATTTCTTTCTCTTGTGTGGCTGCTCTAGATAGGACTTCCAACACAATGTTTAGTAACAATGGTGAAAGTGGGCATCCTTGATGTGTTCCAGATCTTAGAGGAATGAGTGTTCAATTTTTCCCATTCAGTATGACACTAGCTATGGGTATGTCAAATATGGTTTTTATTATGTTGAGGTATGTTCCTTCTGTACACTGATTTCTGAAAGTTTTTATCATGAAGTGATGTTGAATTTTAGCAAACACTTTTTCATTATCAATGGAAATAATCATATTTTTCCTTCATTCTGTTGATAAAATGTATCACATTGATTGATTTGCATACACTGAACCATCCCTGGGATGTATCTCACCTGGTCAAGATGAAAAATATTTTTAATATGTTGCTGCATTCAGTTTGCTAGTATTTTGTTGAAGATGTTTCAACCAATATTCATCAACAATATTGGCCTGTACTTTTCTTTTTTTGACGTGTCTTGGCTTTAGTAATTTTTTTGCTTTTTGATGTGTCTTAGTTGTGGTATCAGGGTAATATTGGCCTTGCAGAATGTGTGTGGAGCTATTCTCTCCTCCTTTAGTTTTTAAAATTGAGCAGGATGGTTATTATTTTTTTTTTTCAAATGTTTGGCAAAATTCAGTAGTGAAGCCATTGAGTCCTGGGCTTTCCTTTGTTGGGAGACTTTTTATTACAGCTTTGACTTTGTTTCATGTTATTGGTCTGTTCAGGTTTTAGATTTCTTCATAGTTTAATGTTGGTAGATGTTATGGGTCCAGGAATTTATCCCTTTCTTTTATTGCTGTGTAACTTCCAGATTTTGTTGTCAAGATAATGCTTGCATCCGAATAAAGTTAGGAACAGTCCTTCTTTCTCAATTTTTTGGAAGAGTTTCAGTAGGAATTGTACCAGCTCTTATTTATATATCTGGTAGAATTTAGCTGTAAATCCATCTGAACCAGGGCTTTTTGGTTTGTATACTATTTATACTCAATTTCAGAGCTCACTATTTGTCTGTTTAGGCATTCTGTTTCTTCCTGGTACAGTCTTGGGTGGGTTTGTGTGTCTAGGAATTTATTCATTTCTCCTAGATTTTCCAGTTTGTGTACATAGATGTCTTTATAATACTCTCTGATAGTTATTTGATTTCTGTGGGGTCAGTGATAATATCCCTTTTATTATTGCTGATTGTCTTTATTTGTAGATTCTTTATTTTCTTATTAGTCTAGCTAGTAGTCTTTCTCCCTCTCTCCTTCTCTTTTTTTTCCTAAAAAACAGCTCCTGGCTTTGTTGATCTTTTTAATGATTTTTCCTATTTCAATCTCCTCCAGTTTAGTTCTGATTTTGATTATTTCTTGTTTTCTGCTAGCTTTGGGGTTGGTTTGCTCTTGTTTCTCTAGGTCTTTTCTTTGTGATATTTGGTAGAGAATTTGAGATCTTTCTCACTTTTTGATGTGGGCATTGAGTGCTGTAATATTTCCTGTTAACATTTCCTTATCTATGACTGGGAAATTCTGGTATGCTGTATCTTTGTTATGATTAATTTCAAAGTATATGTTGATTTCTGACTTAATTTTATCATGTACCCAGAAAGCATTCAGGAGCTTTTTGTTTAATTTTCCTGTAATTTTATGATTCTGAGAGATTTTTGGATTCTTGACTTCTGTTATTATTATGCTGTGAGCTGAGAGAGTGGTTGGTATAATTTTAGTTCTTTTGCATCTGCTGAGGATTGTTTTATGCATGATTGCATGGTCAATTTAGAGTATGTGACATGTGCAGGTGAGGAGACTGTATATTCTGCCCTTTTGGGGTGGATAGTTCTACAAAGGTCTATTAGATCCATTTGGTTCAGTGTTGATTTCAGGTTCTGAAACTCTTGGTTAGTTTTCTGCCTGATGATCTAATACAGTCATTGAGTTGTTGAAATCTCCTAGTATTATTGTGTGGTAGTCTAAATTTCTTTCAAGGTCTCTAAGGACTTTTTTAATGAATCTGGGTGCTCCTGTGTTGGGTGCATATATATTCAGAATTGACATAAAGCATTTACCACTATATAATCCTCTTGGTTTTTTTTGATCTCTGTTGGTTTAAAATCTCTGTCTGAAATTAGGATTGCAAGGATTGATTTTTCTTTTTTTTTCTATTTGCTTGGTAGATTTTTCTCCACCTCTTTATTTTGAGCCTATGATGTCATTGCATGTGAGATGGGTCTCTTGAAGACAGCATACCACTGTGTCTTCAGTATTCGGTTTGCTATTCTATCTTTTAATTGTCCATTTAAATTCAAAGTTAGTATTGATACATGCAGATTTGATCTAGCCAACACATTATTAACTTTATTATTCTAGATTTTCTAGTTTGTGTGCATAGATGTCTTTACAAGAGTCCCTGATAGTTATTTGTATTTCTGTGGGGTCAGTGATAATATCCCCTTTGTTATTGCTTGTTGTCCTTATTTGGATCTTAGCATGTTGCTTTATAGTGTTACTTGTCTGTATACATAAATGTGTTTTTTTTTAGTGGCTGGTAATGGTCTTTTTTTCATATTTAGTGCTTCCTTCAGTAGCTTTTGTAAGGCAGGCCTAGTGGTAACAGATTCCCTTAGCATTTGCTTGTCTGAAAAGGATCTTATTTTTCTTCCATGTATTCAGCTTAGTTTGACCAGATATTAAATTCTTGGTTGGAATTTCTTATCCATGCCCCCAGTATCTTCTGGCTCATATGATTTCTGCTGAGAGGTCCACTGTCAGGCTGATGAGATTCCCTTTGCAGGTGCCCTGTCCTTTCTCTCTAGCTGCCCTTAATATCTCTTTTGGAGCTGCCAGTGAGACATAGATTTGGTCTTTTTAAATAACTCCATATTTCTCAGAGGTTTTGTTAATTCCTTTTTACTCTCCTTCTTCATTCTTGTGTGAGCATCATATTTCAGAAAGCCAGTTTTCAAGAGATGAGATTCCTTCCTTATCTTGGTCCATTCTGCTGTTAACTCTTGTGATTGCACTAAGAAATTCTTGTAGGCTGTTTTTCAGCTCTATCATGTCAGTTACATTTTTTTTTTTTTTTGAGACAGACTCTTACTCTGTTGTCCAGGTTGGAATGCAGTGGTGTGATCTTAATTCACTGCAACTTCCACCTCCTGGGTTCAAGCAATTCTCATGCCTCAGCCTCCCAAGTACCTGGGATTACAGCCATGTGCCACCATGCCCTGCTAATTTTTTTTTTTTGGTATTTTTTTAGTAGAGGAGAGTTTTGCCATGTTGGCCAGACTGGTCTTGAACTCCTGACTGCAAGTGGTCTGCCTGCTTCGTCCTCTCAAAGTGCTGGGATTATAGGCATGAGCCATCATGCCTGTCCTTATACTGGCTATTTTATCTCTTAACTCCTGTTATCTTTTTATTATGATTCTTAGCTTCTTTAGATTGGATTTCAAATGAATCTCAATGATCTTCATTCCTATCCATGTTCTGAATTTTATTTCTGTCACTTGAGCCATATCAGACTGATTAAGGATCCATGCTCAAAGACTAGTGCAGGCATTTGGAAGAAAGAAAACACTCTGGCTTTTTGAGTTGTCAGAGTTCTTGTGCTTATTCTTTCTCATTTTTGTGAACTGTTCTTTCTTCAATCTTTGAAGTTGCTGTCCTTTGTATTTTTTTATTTTATTTAATGACCTTGAGAATTTAATAAGGTAGGTACAGTTGACTAGCTTCATTACTAGAAGATTTTAGGAGGCCAAGGCTCAGCTCAAGACTTCTATACTGAGTGTTCTATCACTAGGGAACTAGTATTGGGCCCCAGCTTTGATTTATGACTGCTTGAGGTTAGGAACCTGCTGCACTGGAGCAGTTGAGGTGACCCCAGACAACTGGTCATAATGCTTCGATGGGTGGTGCCAGTCAAAGCACTTCATAGAGCAATGGCAGCATGTTCCCTCCTCATTCACACATGCCAGCAGCAGTGGCAGTGACAGCACTGTAGGGTGCACACTCCTTGGCCGTGGCAGAGTGCTAGCAGATTTCAGGGTGCTGGTCTCCGTGAGGATGCTTGCAGCAATGGCAGTGACAGCGTGGCTTTGGAGGTTGAAGGCCCTCCCACAGACAACTGCTCATGAATTTACACTGGTGATCATGTTAGCATGGGGGCAGGGTGCTGGTGGGCACAGGACTGTGTGCACCTTCTGTGGACATTCATGCTGACAGCAGTGGTCCCTCAGGGCTGGGAACAGTTTGCTATTTTCTGTGCTTAGTTAGTGCTGGCAGCTCCAGTGTGGGGGCGATGAGCTGGCAGGGGCAGGGTTGGTGGGTTGCATGCCTGCCAATGTTCTAAAAACAATGATGTTTCAGAAGGGGAAGAGAAGCAAGCTGCATTCACGATGGCAGCAGTGGTACAGCAGGGTGCATACATTCACATGTGCCAATCAGGAAAGGAAGGCTAGGCCTGCCCATGTACACATTCAACATTCACTGGCAAAGCAATGTGGGGGGTGGCCATGACTGAGTGCCCTGCCTGCATTAGATCAACAATGTGGCACAGGTTGGCTGCAGTGGAGGGAGCCATGGGCGGGCTGTACGTGTCTGCAGTGGCCACTTTGCTGGAGCACTGTGCTGGAAAGGCACAACCCGCCAACACAGGAGCAATAATGGGGGACCCTAGGATGTACTGAGAGGCAGCACTGCAAGCAGACAAGGTCAGGCTGGAGCCCTGGGATAGGCCAGTGGTCTGAGGGGTGCTCAGATCAGATGGGTCCCATATGTGGGCAAGATTTCCCTGTAGAGTTCAGTTTTGACAGCTCACCTATGGCTAAAGCCTCTTGTAAGAAAAAGTTGAGTTTTGGGGGATGGGCATCCCTGGCCATGCTTCACTACAGATGCTCCTGCACCCACCCGTCTGGCCTCTGCCCCATTCCCAGTTGGAGTTCTGCCCCTACCACTTCTCTAAGCTGCTTCCTCTGCCATCTCAAGTGTTCACGTTGATCAAGGGATCTCCTCCTGCCAGGAATCTAGAGGCCCAAGGTGAGAGGGGTTTGCTTCTTACCCATTCAACTAAGACCTTCTCAGAGGGGTCATTGGGGGCCAGGAATGAGTCTGAGTCTGCGGGAGACACATGCAGGGTTCCCAGTTTTCTCTCCCTTCAGCCCAACCTCTGTGTCTTCCCGCTGTCCACTCTCAGTGCCTCCTCTCTGAAAATCTGCTATAAGTGTGCCAGTCTTTCCAATGTCCCAGTCTTTCAGTGGGAGATGTTCGTCCTGGCTGTGTCTAGCTGGCTATTTTAGAGTAAGAAAAAACTTCTGGGATATTTGTAAGAAGAAATGTCTAATCCAAGCATTTTTCCAGATAATAGTATCAGTTTAAAAGTAGACTACAAATAAGCTTTGTCAAATGTAGGGTTTAAGAGATTTACATTCAAATCATAATTTCATGTATAAATATCTTAAACCTCTAAAAATGCATATTATATTTTGAATATGTTCTCATTCTTATTAGGATCACTAAGTATGCTTATATATTTTGATGTGCAGTAGTAAAATGGCACGTTTTAGTTCACAGCCCTGGAAGGAACACGGAAACATGGTTTCCACTCATGGTATAACAGACTATACTAAATACGGTAGTGAACAGCATGCTGCTAATTCCTATAAGGACATTACATTAAAAATAAAATCCTATATTGCACAGGAAAATAAAACCAAAATACTACTTCTTATATCTTTACCCAGACAATAGTCATGGACAGGTGGGTGCTGGTCACAAGAGTGCAATCACTCCCAAACACACATTTCAAGTCAACCAAGCAGCGAGTAAACCAGACATTTAAGGTGTCATATACATTTTGAGAGGAAATAATATAGAAAAATTTCTTGATCAGGTTTCAGATATATTAGTTATCCTCCAATACCTTGAAACCAATTCAATTTGTCACAGCTCAATATCCTTGTCATTTCCCATAGACTGTTGGGTTTTAAATCAAGGCCAACACTGCAACTAATCTTTGGTGGGAAACAAAATTTATAGTATTACAGTAAGATCCAATTCTCAAGGGGATTTAAATCACTTGAATAATTCATTCTGAGTTTTTCCCTAGAGTTGTGAAAAAAAAAAAAAAAAAAAAAAGACAAGTACAAGTATGTTTAGTATTATAAGTAATAATATTACAGGAGAAGCACGAATGTTGAACAAAACACATTGCATTTCACAGTTGCTAGACACTGGATGTAAAGAAAAAAATGTTTTCATATAAGTTACTTATGTGATAAACGAAGGAACTATTTAATAACCCTTTACCTTCTTAATTCCTGGGATGCCCATCATTCAAGGAGAGTCTTAAACAACCAAAGATATACATGACGTGTCCAGAGAGATCAGAAATAGCTCACTAAGTGTCAACTAAAAATTCTTTTCTAATTATCTTAAAAATATAAAATATAATACATTGAATATGTATATGATTTCTTTATATTAAAATATTTATGCACTGAGAGAATTTCAGACTTCAACTTCAAAAAATTATGTAGATGGTAACATTACACACATTATAAAGCAAATAGAATATGCATTTGTCTAAGTTATTCAGATTGTTTAAGCAAATCATATAAAGTTTTCAAATTTCTGTGTCACTGTGTACCTGTAGGAATTTTGGTAACAGGAGATGCAGTAGATAACCCACTATGCTAAAATATGCTGTGCCTATTTGGCAACAACCCATCCCTGTTTTCTCTCCCTCCTTCCCTACTTAATTTTCCCTTTACCTGACTTCTGCCTCCTTGAGTCTGCATACTGTATTAGGGAACTTCAACTCCCGCAACAAAATAGCATAGACAGGGTGTCTTAAGATAGTCCAAGAAGAGGGTGCCAGCATGGCTGGGTGCTGTCAACGGTTCTCTTCCTGGCCTGTAGATAGCTGCCTTCCTGCTATGTTCTCATGGTAAAGAGAGATCAATCTCTGGTCTGGTGTCTTTTTTTCTTATAAGTGTACTAATTCTATTGCATCAGGACTCTACTTTTACAACCTCATTTGACCTTAATTACCTCCTTATTAAAGGCTGTATCCTCAAGACAGTTTCACAAGGGTTTAGTGCTTCAATATGAATTTGGAGGAGGCACAAATATTTAATCCATGGTATTCTGTTCCTGCCCTGCCAATCCATGCTCTTCTCATATTCGAAATATGTTCATTCCATCACAAAAGTCCAAAAATCTTAACTCACTCCAACATCAACTCTAAAGTCTAAAGTCAAAGTCTAATCTAAATATTAGATACTAGTGAGACTTTAGGTATGATCTATCCTAAGACAATATTTCTCTCCAGCCTTGAACCTGGGAAAGCAGACAGCCTATGCGCTTTCAAAATGCACTAGTGTATAGGTAAGGACAGACACTCTCATTGTAAAAGGAAAATTTGAGGAGGAAGAAAAATGACAGGTTTCAGCAAGTCAAAAACCAAGTAAGGCAAATTCCATTAGATCTCAAGACTCCAGAATTTTCTCTTTGGTGTATTATTCCACCCTTTAAGAGAACTTAAGGTCTCTTAAAGGTCTGATTTTTAATCTGTCCCATGTACAGTCTTCCTCATCTTAACTGCTGGTAACTCCATCCTTATAATTCAATGAGCCCCAACCACTGAATTATAAGGGCACCAGGGACCATTTATTTGTTTGTTTTCATACTGCTAATAAAGATATACCCGAAACTGGGAACAAAGAGAGATTTAATTGAACTTATAATTCCACATGATGGGAGGTTTCAGAATCATGGTGGGAAGCGAAAGGCACTTCTTACATGGTGGCAGCAAGAAAAAAATCGGAAGCAAAAGAAGAAATCCCTGATAAATCCATCAGATCTTCTGAGAATTATTCGCTATCATGAGAAGAGCACAGGAAAGACTGGTCCCCATGATTCAATTACCTCCCCCTGGGTCCCTCCCACAACACTTGGGAATTCTAGGAGAAACAATTCAATTGATATTTGAGTGGGGACACAGCCAAACCATATCAGACCAATTTTGTTGAAGACAATTTTTCCACGGATGGAAGTGGGAGTTGGATGGTTTGAGGATGAAAATGTTCCACCTCAGACATTATTTAGATTCTCATAAGAGGCATGCAATTTAGATCCCTTGTGTGTGCAGTTTACCATAGGGTTCCTGTTCTTAAGAGAATCTAGTGCAGCTACTGATCTGACAGGAGGCAGAGCTCAGGCTATAATGCTTGCTGGCCCATGCTTCGCCTTCTGCTGTGCAATACAGTCCCTAACAGGCCATAAACCAATTCCGGTGCACAGCCCTGAGACTGGGATCCATTTTCTAATTGATTAGGGTATGTACCTTCTTTCTCTAACATCATGTACCCAATACAATGCCATTAGATCTCAAGGCGCCAGAATTTGGAAGGGAGATAGATAACAGGATGTTAGGCAAAGTGTTTCTTCATACCTCTGCCTTTAAATGGCACTTGCCAATTCTGCCTAAAGTCAGCTTAGCATAACTAGTCATCTTTACCTTTAAAATGATGACATAAGTGGAGGAGCAGATGAGCTATCTGAGGACCACCATCATCTCGACCACAGCTCTTCCTTGGTCTGCATAAAGAGCAACAATATAAAAATTTCATGAATTATTTATTTTAGTTTTTCCTTGTACTCTAAACATTATTTGTACCCAAAAAGTAGTCAATATTGTACATATTCATTTTATGTCAGAATTACTCACATATTCATATCAGAGTTTAGTCATTTAATTTTCTTAGGACATATTTCAAAGCTGTTTTTGAAGTCAAGTAGCAAAAACTGTTAACTCTACCCTATAGAAGTTTTTAGTGAATGGATTAATCTAATGATGTCACCCAATCACCCTCCTTTAGGGAAGCAGCACACTTCAGACATTTAAAATTGGAGATTGGTAGAGATTTCTTGTAAACGTTTACCTTATCTGGAAATTCTATATTATAAACTACTACTTTTCATTTTCCCTTCCCTTTTGGACTGATATTTTATTGCTTGAAAAAGCCTTTAACTTGTGTATATATGTAACAGATTAAATCACAGAAATTATTACGTCTCTTCAAAATACAATTGTCAATAAATAAATGTGTTGCAAACTCCACTTATTGGAGGCCTCACAATATCTATAGTCAACTCTGAAAATACATTATGACAGAATAATATTACTCAGAACTATTTAATCATTGAAATATTTTAAATATCATAAAAATTTGTGAGAAAATATATTGTCTGTTTATTGTATAAGCATCTTGCATGTTATGACATTTCTCAATGATTTTTAAACAAAAAAGTAGCAATGTTAAAACACAAGAGATGCATGTTTCATTAGTTTTTATTAAACAAATAAGTTAATAATTTTAAAACTGAAAATTTGTGAAAAATTAATCTCATTGCTTAATCAAGGCAATCATTGCTCTAGATATTTTTTCTGTTATTAAAATATGTTATTCTAAATAATATTCTAGAAAATACACTAATTTCTTTTTCTTCTTTTTTTCATTTTTGAGATTGAGTTTTGCCCAGACTGGAGTGCAGTGGCACCATCACGGTTCACTATAACCTCCACAACCTGGGTTCAAGTCATTCTCCTGCCTCAGCCTCCTGAGTAGCTGGGATTACAGGTGCTTGGCACCATGACCGGCTAATTTTTGTATTTTTAGTAGAGACGGGGTTTCACCATGTTGGCCAGATTGGTCTCGAACTCCTGACCTCAGGTGATTCATTCGTCTCAGCCTCCCAAAGTGCTGGGATTACATGTGTAAGCCACTGTGCCCAATCACCTAATAATTTCTTGAGGTTAAACACCCCATATGATTCATCTCAAAGTCTTCCATACCCTATAGTACCTCAAAATGAATAGGAAATAAAAATGACCATATCTGCATTCTCAACTAAAAACTCTTCATGATTTCTGATGCTAATTTTATGTACATATTTATTTTTACACATCCATTGTAGCCCCTCTATTTTATAACTTCTACAATGGAAAGTCTGAAAATATATTGCTGTGTAAGAATTAGTTTTAGTCAAGATCACCATTTGAAGGTATCAGTGTACATAATGTCAGTATTTTTCACCTCGAGAAATCATTCTATTTATTTTTGACTCTTGAACTTAAATTAATTACTCTATGACACTTTCCTCTCCCATATAAAAACCATGGTCTTGTAAGTTTTCCGGTGAGTTCATGGCTATCCTGTGCTTTCTACGCCCTCTTCTTTTTACATGTTACTGTCTTTAATAGATACAAACATATACTCAGAAATAAAACCAGCAGCTGGATCTCTGGAATTTACAGTTCCCAGAGATCTCAGGAATCTATTATATATATTTGAGCCAGCCCACAATTTTACCAACATTCTCAGCTCCTGAGCATCACATATAACTAAAAGTGCCTTAGGGACAAAGTTATAATGAGTAACAATAGACATATACTTTCATAAACAACTCTGGGATTTCATTTCAGGAATTAGAGTGTGTATTACTCATTTATGGATGAGAGTAAGAGGCAGTCTCATTTCTAAACGTAAAAATGTCCCCAGCAACTTTCCTCTCTCACCCCTGCGAGCACATCTACTTGTGTGATGATAATTGCTTGATCAGTCATGGGATTTTCAGTTGGTTCATGGGGCACATATGTAGTGTGTGTGCAGCATAATTATTTTTATTGGATAAACAGAATGACCATATGTGTACATCTCACCACTAACTAACAGAATTTAGCATGGTGCTTGGCACCAGTAGGCAACCAATAAAAATATATTTACTGAGTATAAAATAGTGAAGATATTAACTCTAATTTCACTAGATTGAAAAACATATCACTCATGTAATATGAATTATCAAAACAATGTAATCTTCCAAGACATGCCACATATTAACTACATGATCCTAAACAACATACTTACGTAATACACCATATAATGTTGATGTAAAGATTAAGTAAATGTGTATACGCATCACCTAACATCTACCAGACACATTGGAATAATTCGGTCTACATTTAAAACAAAAATAGATAGCATCAAAAACAACAATTCACAAAAAGGGATTTTAGAAATTCTTTTTGAAAGGAAGGTTAAAAATATTTTCTTAAGGCTTAACATAAATTCTTTAAGTATCTTTATATTTTCTTAATATAAAAATAATGTTTGTAAGAAAGATCTGCTCTAGGCCGGGCGCGGTGGCTCACGCCTGTAATCCCAGCACTTTGGGAGACCGAGGTGGGTGGATCACAAGGTCAAGAGATCGAGACCATCCTGGTCAACATGGTGAAACCCCGTCTCTACTAAAAATACAAAACATTAGCTGGGCATGGTGGCGCGTGCCTGTAATCCCAGCTACTCAGGAGGCTGAGGCAGGAGAATTGCCTGAACCCAGGAGGCGGAGATTGCGGTGAGCCGAGATCGCGCCATTGCACTCCAGCCTGGGTGACAAGAGCGAAACTCCGTCTCAAAAAAAAAAAAAAAAAAAAAAAAAAAAAAAAAGATCTGCTCTAAATCTTTGCAAGAAATACTAGCTATTGTATTTATAAATACACCATGCTTATAAATTATTAGGTTATCAAACTTTTCTAAGTTCCACCAGTAAGCAATAAACAAAAGGAGAGATACAATGCCATCAAAATATTTGAGCTGAATAGCAAGTTTAAAATATGCCGTATTAACTTCTCAAATTCTACAACTATGTGACATGTATTCCATTAATTTCTCTGGTGTATTACTTGTATGCCAGAGATTACAAAAGTGTTTACACAAACGTCAGGTACTTAAGTAGCTTTGTTTCTTTTTATATAAACATTGAGTACAGGCTTTGTTTTCTTCCTTCACAAAAACTAAGATCAAACATTTTATTTCGATCCTCTGGACAGTGTTCAAAAATAAAACAGACTTCTTTCCATATTCTCAGTTTAACACTGATCCATCTCCTGGATCAGAACAAACTAAATAACTGATCTAATTCAGGTCCTCATGGAAGACAAACTATACCTTTTAAAGTTGAATCATTAAAATTTTTAACTATTTCTGTGATTTCTATCTTCCTTGACTAGTTTATTTAGAAACGATTTTCTTTTCTTTCCTCTATCTCAACTTCTTTTCTTGTGACTTTTCAGAATATGAATATGTCCATTCTCTCTTCTAAGCTTCATGAACTCTCCCTTATTCTTCTGCATAGAAGCATCTAGAAAATGCCCAATACTTTACAATCCCTTTTACTTGCCTCAAAATTCTTCCTTAGAAACCTGTTTAATTTTCTTATCTAAGATCATGGGGACAAAATATGAATCTTCTTTGATAAAAAGTTGTTTGAAAATAATATTATATATCATTGTGAGAATAACAAATGAAACATCCAAAGAGCAGTGAATTTTATTGTTGGAATCTCAATAATGAGTTGGGAGCAGAGGTTCACACCTGCAATCCTAGCACTTAGGGAGGCCTGAGGTGGGCATATGTCTTGGGCTCAGGAGCTTAGCCAGGCCAACATGGCAAAATCTCATCTTTACTAAAGATACAAAAAATACCCAGATGTTGTGGCATGCACCTGTAGCCCCTGCTACTCAGGGGACTGAAGCAGGAGGATCGCTGGCACCTGGGAGGTTGAGGCTGCAATGAGCTGAGATGGTGCCATAGCACTCCAGCCCGGGTGACAAAATAAAACCCTGTGTGGAAATAGAATCTCAATAATGAATTTTGCCTGTCCATGCCTTTTTTAAACTTAGGCACAATTTTACTCCACAACTACACATTGAGATCATACTATGTCACAGGCATGATGATAAATATTTAAAACGTACACAAAATGGGCTGGGCATGGTGGCTCATGCCTGTAATCTCAGCACTTTGGGAGGCTGAGGTGGGCAGATCATGAGGTCAGGAGTTCAAGATCAGCCTGGTTAACATGGTGAAACCCCGTCTCTACTAAAAATAAAAAAAATTAGTGGGCGTGGTGGCATGTGCCTGTAATTCCAGTTACTCACAAGTCTGAGGCAGGAGTATCCCTTGTACCTTGGAGGCGGAGGCTGCAGTGAGGTGAGGTAGCACCACTACACTCCAACCTGGATGACAGAGTGAGACTCTGTCCCAAAAAACAACAAAAAAAGTACACAAAGTGTTTCTCCCCATTGAACTTTAAGACTATTGAAGGCTAATGAAAATAAAGTTGAATATAAATAATGATATTTTGAAAGTATAATGATATTTGGAAAGACTCTGTCCCAAAAAACAAAACAAAAAAGTACACAAAATGTTTCTCCCCATTGAACTTTAAGACTATTGAAGGCTAATGAAAATATAGTTGAATATAAATAATGATACTTTGAAAGTATAATGGTATTTTGAAAGTAATGCTTTCAAAAACGATGAAAAAAAATCCAAATTTGAACTACAAAACAAACATTGCCACAATGAAAGACAAAAACAAATGAGAACCAAAGCAGGGAAAGAAAAATCAGATACGTCAGTTTAGTATCTCCTAGCTTCTATAAAATATAACAGAAAGCACTCATCTGGTTCTTTGCATATTTATTAAGAAAAATAGCATTTGTTCTTCAGATTACTATGAAGAAAGAACTGTACATACATAGCCAAATTATTGTAGTAAATAAACCACATAGCCTTCAGGCCATGTTGCCTCACTGCTCATTACTACAGATGGAATACTGAGATGGAAGAGGGTGATAACTATTATTCAAAAGATATTGGGAGCTGGGATTGCCACAAACTAGTCAGTCTTTTGCCTTCCACTAGAGGTGGTAATAAAACAGGAAACCAAAAGTGCAATAAGCACTAAATAAATCATCACATATATAAATATACAATGAAAATTTTTATGAATAGAAGATAAAGATTAAAGAATCTTTTTATTACAAAGATACATGCATGCGTATGTTCATTGCAGCACTATTCACAATAGCAAAAACACTGTATCAACCCAAATGTCCGTCAATGATAGGCTGGATTTTAAAAAATGTGGTACATATACAGCATGGAATACTATGCAGCCACAAAAATGAAAGAAGCTCAACATCACTGAACATTAGAGAACTGCCAGTCAAAACCACAACGAGATACAATCTCATGCCAGTCAGAATGGCATAGTATTCCCTGCCCTTTGCAGGGACATGGATGGAGGTGGAAACCATTATCTTCAGCAAACTAATTCAACAACAGAAAACCAAATATTACATGTTCTTACTTATAAGTCGGAGCTGAACAATGAGAACACATGGAAACGTGGAGGGGAACAACACACACTGGGGCCTGTCAGAAGTGGGATAGAGAAAGGAAGAGCATTAGGATAAATAGCTAATGCATGCTGGGCTTAATACCTATGTGATGGGTTGATAGATGCAGCAAACTACCATCACAAATGTTTACCTAAATAACAAACCTATATATCCTGCACATGTACCCCAGAACTTAAAGATAAAAATGGAAATTTTAAAAAGTTAAAAATAATATATTATATAAATTATATATATATTATATAACATAAACATAAAAATATGTTTAAGTTTAATTTATAAATATTTTAATTCTACATAAGTTATATATTATCTCTTTATTATATATGTGTATATGTGTATATAAATACACACATATTCATATACACATATACACGGTTTAGAGAGTCTTGTAGTGGGAGGGTTTGTGGTCTAATATAGCCAGGAAAAAAACAACTTTCATTTTTACTAGCTATATTCTTCTATGTATCAATTCAGTATCCAGCTATTATACCCCAAAACATGTTAAAAAACATTTAGTGAAACATTTAGATATTGCTAAAATTGTATCTCCAGTGTCTTTCTTTATTGGTACTCTTATGCTACCAATTTGTACACATTAAACTGTATCAATCACCAAATATACACATATTTATTTTTCTATCCATTAGTCTTCTACCTTAACTCTGAATTATGTTAGGTCTAACTCCTGACCCAATAATATAGGTGTCCAATACAGGCTAATGGATAATGGGAATTATTTCTTAAGAATGTAACCTGTGTGGGAAGGGAACATCACACACTGGGGTCTGTTGGGAGCTGTGGGGTTAGGGGAGAGAGAGCACAAGAAGGAATACCTAATGCAGATAATGAGTTGATGGGTTCAGCAAACCATCATGGCACAGGCTTACTTAGGTAAAAAACCTGCACATTTTGCACATGTATCCCAGAATTTAAAGTATATATATTAAAAAAAACAATGCAACCTGTGTAAATCGCATCTTTTTTTGAAATCTGAACTCCATACACACACACACACACACACACACACACAGTAACTATATGTAGTAGTTGATACAGTGTATGCATGTACCAAAATATCCAGTTGCCTGCTCTAAATATATACAATTTTTATTTGTCCATCATTCCTCAAGAAATCTGGGGAAAATGTGGGATCAAAGATTACTTATGTCAGAACCAAGTTATTTTTCCAGTAGTCTATCATGAATTTAGTGTTTCACAAAGCTGCATAAAAATTTTGATGTGCATGTGTTGGCTTTTCATTGCTTTGAATAGAATGAAACATGTTTTTTATTGACACATAATAATTTTTTTATTTATGGGATACAATGTTTTGTTTTGATATATGTGCTTGTTGTAGAAATAATGAATGAAGCTGATGGGCTTATCCATCAACTCATCTACTCATTTTTTGTTGTGAGAAAATTTAAAACCTACTATTTTAGCAATACCCGCTTTTTTGAGGGACCAATACTTGCATCTCTTTACTTATTTGAAAACATGCTTACTCTTTATCAGTTCATTACCCTTCACATTAAACTGCTTCACTTTCTGAGACACTTAATCCAATTTTACCAAATCTTGTGGAGTTTGCTCCTTTAAAATCACAAGATTATACAAAGCTAAATGACTGGTTCAAGATTATTTCAGCCCGACTGGAGTACTATAAATATATTCCTGAGAAAATTGTCAGCAGCCTCTGTGTCTCTGTTTGTCTGTCTGTCTCTCTCTCTCTGAGACGGTCTTGCTCTGTCACCAAGGCTGGTGTTCAGTGGTGTGATCTGGGCTCACAGTAGCCTTGACTTCCTGGGCTCAAGCAATCCTCCCACCTCAGCCTCCCAAGTAGCTCACACTACAGGCACATTCCACCATATCCAGTTTCTTTTTTTTTTGTTTTTTTGTAGAGGTGAGGTCTTGCCGTGTTGCCAGTGCTGGTCTCCAACTCCTGAGCTCAAGCCATCTGCTTGCTTTGGCCTCCCAAAGTGCTGGGATTGCAGGTGTGAGCTCCCATGCCTGGCCAAATAGCCTCTGTGTTCCAAGTATCCAAAGTTCAATTAAGATTTTTAGGAAATATATGGATTCTCTCCTATTTTTACAGATGTTTCTAATTAAATTTTAATATGATTTATATCTTCTTCATTTCTAACATGTTAAACAATTTAAAAAAGAAAACACAAAGCCATATGGAAAATGTTACTCAATGAATTTCTACCTTAACATTTTTTTCACTTTGTATAGAATACCTTTCTTCTCTTTATCTGTATTATGTAAAAATCATGGCTGGTCAGTGGGCATTATGGTTAATAGACAGATTGAGTAAAAACTGAACTATAGATAGGTATAGATACACCATGGGAAAGTTTACTGTGTTTAACATGTAATTTAATTTCTGAATTTCTAAGTGACATTAAGTATCTCATGTTTCATCATTAACCTGCCTTTCAATGAGTACAAAATTTCAGCATTTCTAATCACATTTACTTAAGAATTAGTAAAGTGAAGAGGATATTTTAATAATGTGCTGCATGATTTTGGACCTGCAATTATGAACATGAAAATAATTTTTGTTTCAGAAAGTCATTTAACATATTCCAAAAAAGATTAAAAATTAAATGTTAACACAATACTATACATTCTCAGTTATATCTCACTGACAGCTTAGACTTATTTCCTGGAGCTGCTGTAATTTACCATTAGGCATTTTCATTGTATTTAGTAATCTGATTTAACCTTTAATAGTTTTCGCTGTCATTTGAGCACAACAATGATATTTAGCTTGATTTTCTTTTATTACATTCAGTAGGGAATTTACTTTTTGTGTGTTTTCATTTCTCTTTATCTGTTACCCAGAGGTGTTTTTTTTTTTTTTTCTTTTATTCTTTTCTGTGCAATTGATAAAGCACAGCAAAAGCTGAAAGAGAGCTATGAGAGCCCTCTTTTGGAGAAAGCACTACTATTCAGATACACACACACACACACACACACACACACAAAATTCTGCCTGTTTTACAGTGTTCCTCAATAGTTGGGACATTTTCAAAATCAGGTTTTTCTAATTTTATAAAGTTGTGCAATACAGGCGGAAGTCATCAGCATATGCGTGTGTGTGTGTGTGTGTGTGTGACAGATTTAAAGACAGGTAAAGGGAGAAGTATAGAGTAATTTAAGTTGTAGACTAAACTGATAATGTGACTAACTTTTATACTTGCTTGCTGCTCATAGGTATCTTCCATATAAACTTCCATAGACCTTGAAAACCTTTAAAATTCTGTTATGCATAATAAAATAATGCAGAAATAAATTTAAAATAAATAAGCCTGTTAATGTTAGCATGATCACAATTTAAATCTCAGTTTAAATTATTTTATGATGTCTATGGCAGATATTGAAAATGTGGATAAGGATTTTTAAAAGGGAGATAGAAATCATTAACACATTTATTCATTTTTTTCACTAATTTATTGATATGACATACTTTTTAAACTTTTGTTTTAGGTTCATGTGTGTATGTGCAGGTTTCTTATAGAGGTAAATTGAATGTTACAGGAGTTTTGTTGTACAGATTAGTCTCCCAAGTAATAAATATAGTATCCAATAGATAGCTTTTTAATCCTCACTTCCTTTCATCCTGCACCCTCAAGTAGGTCTCAGTGTCTGTTGTTTTCTTCTTTGGTCTTATATACTCAGTGTTTAGCTCCCAATTATAAAGTGAGAACATGTGGTATTTGGTTTTCTTTTCCTGCATAAGTTCACTTAGGATAATGGTCCCCAGTTCCATCCATGTTGCTGCTGAGGACATGATCTCATTTCTTTTTATGGCTTTGCAGTATTCCATGGTGTATCTGTACTACCTTTTCTTTATCCGGTCTGCCACTGATGGGCCTTTAAGTTGATTTTATGTCTTGGCTATGATAAATACTGCTGCAGTGAACATATGCATGCATGTGTTTTTATGGTAGAATGATATTCCTTTATGTATAAATCCAATAATAGGATCCCTGGACCAAATGATAATTCTGCTTTGAGTTCTGTGAGAAATATCCAAACTTCTTTCCACATGGCTGAATTAATTTACATTCAAATCACCTGTATATAAGTGTTCCCTTTTCTCTGGAATCTGGAACCTAACATCTGTAATTGGTTGACTTTTTAGTAATAGCAACTCTGACTGGTGGGACTTGCTCTGTTATTTTGTCTTTCATTTGCATTTCTCTAATGGTTAGTGGTATTGAACATTTTTTAATAGATTTTTTGGCCACTATAGGGTTATTTTGAGAAGTATCTGTTTATATCCTTTGCTCACTTTTTAATGGGATTTTCTTTTTCTTGTTTGCTTAAATTCCTTAGAGATTCTGAATGTTAGACTTTTGTTGGAAGCATAGTGTTGAAATATTTTCTTCAATTCCGTAGGGGTCCAGTTTCAATTTTCTGTATACAACTAGCCAGTTATCCAAGCTCCATTTATTGAATATGGAGTCATTTTCCCATTGCCTGTATTTGCTGAGTTTGTGGAAGATCAGACGGTTGTAGGTGTGTGGCTTTGTTTCTGGGATTCCTATTCTGTTCCATTAGTCTATGTGTCGTTTTTATACCAACACCACACTGTTTTAGTTACTGTAGCCTTGTAGTATAGACTAAAGTTAGGGAATGTGATGTCTCTGGCTTCATTCTTTTTGTTTAAGACTGCCTTGGCTATTTTGGCTTTTTTTGGTACCATCTAAATTTAAAAATAGTTTTTCTAATTCTTTGAAGAATGTCATTGTTAATCTAGTAAGAACAGCATTGAATCTATAAATTGCTTTGGGCAATATTGCCATTTTAACAATATTGAGTCTTCCTATCCACGAGCATGTAATATTTTTCCATCTATTTGTGTAATTTATGATTTTTTTGAGCAGTGTTTTGTAATTATTATTGCAAAAATCTTTCACTTCCCTAGTTAGCTCTATTCATAAGTATTTTATTCTTTCTGTGGTCATTGTAAATGGGATTTCATTCTTGATTTACCTCTCAGCTTGGATGTCATTAGTGTATAGGGATGCTACTGATTTTGGTACATTGGTGGTATCCTCAGACTTTCCTGAAGTTGTTTATGAGATCAAGGAGCTTTAGGGCACAGTCTACAGGTTCTTCTAGGTATATAATCATATCATCTGTAAATAGGAATAGTTTGACTTCCTCTCTTCCTATATGAATACCTTTTCTTTCTCTTTCTTGATTGCTCTGGCCAAAACTTCAAAAAAATTTTACAAAATATATTGTGAATGCTGTCTTAAGAGGCAGGCATTCTTTGGGACCTTACATGAATTTTGTCTTTAACCCGTGTCTTTAAACCTTGCTTTCTAGTTGGGAGATAGGTTAAAAAACGCAAGCATAATAAAATAATGAAATAAAACAATTATGACTTCCCATAAGTGCTGTAAAGAAAGAAAATATAGTATTGAAATAAAGAATAAATTGCCTGTTTGAGGTGACTTACATTTGATAGGAATGGCTGGACTCTGGTACTCTTGCTATACACAGTCATTGGTGGGGGGCTTGCAACAAGTTGTCTCAGCTTAAAAGATGTAGCAGGTTTTGGAGGCACTGAGGATGAAGATTATCAGCTGATTTCACTCCTTGTAGTCACAGGGAATTACTCATTTGAAAGAACATCTGAGTGTTGTATTTTTATGACTACTTACAAATTACAAGTTTGGTATACAAGCCTTTGAGCTACTTGGATGCTGAGTAAGAATACGTAGGAATTAAGGAATAAACTTGTCAATAGCAATGTATGAAAGAGAACAAATAAGTTTTGTAGCAGTTTATCTGATTTGTAAGTTGAGGAAACTGTGTTTTCAGTATTTTTAAAATTTCTTTCTTCAGTTTTATATAACAGATAGTACGGAATTTCTGATCGCCAAATAGGATGGCAGAGAAGTGAATGAAATGCAGAAGAAGAAAAATAATTTAAAAAAACCACAAGATCAATTCACAAAAGAAGATAATTAGGCCCAGAACAGAAATAGAGTAAATGGAATTTAATAGGACAAGTAGTAGTTATTTTACTGCTTTGAGGAGGAAAAGAAGTTGAGTACTTTTGCAAGGGAAAAAGTAGATTTACTGTTGCAAATATAAGAGGGTTTCAGATTTTGCACTTACATTTTCTCAGTGGATTATGATGTAGAAATGTGAGAGAAGGAACCAATTCTCATCCCAAAAAGAAAGAGTGCAAGCTTAAGAGTTAATAATAGTTGATTTTCAGATAGCATTAAATGACCAACTAAGATCTGTGAACATAAATAACATATATGTTTGAGATTTTGTAAGGCATTATCAATGGGAGATGAGAGAGGCAAGGGAATCTCAATAACAACTATAGTGATGGACAATACATTATCAATAATATTGTTATGAAGTCAAAGAATTTTAGCTGTAAATTTCCAAGAACAAGTTATGTGAAAGGATCGGAGATGCTTGTATAGACAGTAAAATATTTGCAGTAGAGATTTCAAAAGTGATTCACTCTGTTGTAAAACTGGAATGGCTGGCTGAAGTGGAATGGGGGAAATTGCCAGTAGAAATAAGAACACCAAAGAATGAACAAGCCCTGGGACATACAGGTCATCTTCCAAGATGACAGGGGTAGACATTAGAATACAGGCTGTTATCCAGGAGCTAAAATCTTTAAGAAATGAAATGGAATGGCTAGAAGATTTGATTGGTGAAGGTCAGGGACTGTCAGGAGGGATAGATGGTATCAGAAGGAATGGATGATATCGTACATACTCTGAGGGGTAGGATTGGTTTATTTTATTCCTTCCACTCCTATCCCACCCAGCCAAGAGTTGAATAAATGAAATGCAAAGTAAAATGTGGAACCAAAAGGTCACCAACCTTATCTTACATTTGCTTTCTGCTGGGCATTAAGTCCATGAGGTCACTAATATTTGGATAAACTTCAAAACTGATAGAGGCAGAAACAAAAAGAGGAAAAAGTATCTAGATGTAGTCTTTGTGGGAAAAAAAAAACTATTGGGTGTCTGGATGAGTCATCCAATTTTAGAAATTTTTTAGTCTACATTCTTTATGTTACCTATGAGAAAACCAAAGCATGTACAAAATAAGTGATTCTCAAGGGCATACAACTTGATACTAGCAAAGTCTGGACTAACCTTAGGTTTTTGATACTCAGTCCATGTTCTTTCCTGTAGTTGGGTTTATTCAGAAGAATTTATAGGAGGCAAAACATCTCCTAGATTAATTTTAATATATACTGTAAAACCTATGGGAAGCAGTCAGTAATGTTCTTTGGTTGTAGAGAGTGCTTTTCCATAAGGATGCTTGACAATTAGGAAATAGTGACGGCTCTATTATGCATACATTATTTGAATATAGTAACTTTTTAATTCTAAAATTCCATGGCATTTACACAAATTGATGCTTCAAAAGCAGCAACATTACCAAAATGTTGTCAATATAATCTCAAAGTGAGTATGCTTGCAACTGGTTATTTTACCAATTTTGTTTCTGTCTGAAAAGGTCCTTTTCCTGGCTGAAGGTAAGTGGGAAGAAAACACAATGATGTTCTTATTTGTGGTTTAGAGACTGATCATAGCATTGCTCCATCTATAAATTAGCTTCTATGAGAGTCCCAGAAGTCCTGCCAAAAGTCCACTGTCACAGTTTATTGGCTAATCAGCAAGGAATTGAAATCTTGATTGCCTTTATTTGTTGGCTGATTGCAACACTGAGATAGGAAGTAGTGGACAGATTAATTAATTTGTGCTGGAGAATCCAAAGTTAATCTAAGAAATGCTGTCGCTTTGATTGATGGCTGTGGGAGAGAAGAAGTCTTTAAAAATCCTCATGAATTGTCACTCTGTAAGCACATAAATACAAAAATGTTTGTCTATGTAACTGATTGAATTCTGCTGAATGATATTGCATACTAATGTTTACGTGTGCATAACAATTACCCAATGTTTTAATAGTGGGCTACAAAGGACATAGAAGAATGGAAAAAATATATCACTAGAAAACAATTGCATCTGTAAAAACTGCCATACTCAAGAAATGTAAAGTGCCACTTTACTAACATATTATCTCACAATTTTTGTGTAATTCTTTGTGGAATGTTTTAACTTGTCAGCATAATTTATTTTACAACTTGGTACTACCTTCTACTTACACACCTATAATTGCTGGATAGTGTTTTTTTCTAAAAGAACCAAAGCAAAGCTTTCACGCTTACACAATCAGTAAGAAAAGTGAGGAAGCATAGGTGCTTCATGATTCTTGCACCTTGCTCATGGCTTTCTGCTGAGCATTGGAGAGGAGAGAGAATGAAAATTACACGAACTTTGATAGATTGAATTACTTATCTCCAAATTTAATCACACTTAAAGATGAAGTATCAGTAAGGGACCTTCATATTTTATATCTATAATTTTTTTCATGACCACTAAGATGAAAGAAAAACAGAATCATAGATTTACTATTTTTCCCCAAGTGCAACTTTATTCCTTTATTTTATATATAAAGGATATAGGTTACTCAGTGTTTTAATTTCTTGCAGTTAATCACTTTAATTAATGATATCCTGGGAGAAGATTTTGGTTTTGCTTTCTATATCACAAGTTATCTTCTCTTTTCTTAAAAGGGAAAAAATTCTCAAAAATGAGAAAAATAAAATTGGAAGAAGAGAGTTAATGTATCACCATTGAATCATTTAACAGGCATTTGTGGACCACCTAAAATCATCAGGACTTGTACTAATGTGCTAGGAACTGTTTAAACAAATAAACCTTGGTTTTATGGGCTTAGAACAACATAAAGCAAATAAAAACATAAACACATACATGAGTAAAGTTTGAATGATATGCATAGATTATTTCCTGGGGAAAACTGTTAAGAAATTTTACTGTTTTTAATATAATTTTCCTAAGTTTTTTTTTTTTTTTTTTCCAAGTAATTTTTACCTCTCCTGCTTCTGGCTTTTTAAGATAAAGTGTGCATAGAAATTAACTTGCATTTTTAAATCATTTTGGGGATATTTGAGTTAAAACATCTCATCAGATGCAAAAAGTGCAGCTGCTGTTACTGAAGTCAGAGTCATTCAGGAATTCCATTCTTGGGGTAGAGAGAACTGTTATTCTACATTTCCTTCCATTTTTTTCAAACCTTTGTATTGTCTTTTGCTGGAAGTGTGTGTCAGAGAGATCTTCCCTGGGTGGTTCCCAGCTTCACTTCTTTGCATTTTTCTGTCATTTCTCTTCCTTTATGTCCTCAAATAGGGATGTAAATACATAAAGATTTAGCATTTCACCTCTGAAACTTCTAATTTAGAAAATTCAACAAGATGTAAGAATATATAAAGCGGATTTTATATATAGTCACATTTATAAGTAAATTGAAAGTATGTTGTTCATAACGAAGAAAATGAAGTTCAATTTTTTGCTGTGAGTCTTATGTAGAAAAGAGGAGGAATTTCAGTAACAGTATCAACAAGAATAGTAATATGATGAGCTATGAGTTATCTCACTGTGTCACGAAGAACTTGTGTGTATTAGCTCATTTAATCTTAATAGGACTATGAGATAGGCACTATTAAACTCCTTAAGTTCTTCCCCACTTTATTTACAGGGCTGATGTGAAACATCAAAAATAATAAACAAATTCTCTAAGAAAGTAATATCCAAAAGTTGAAAATCATAGTTTTGGTCATTATAAGGATTTTAGTCAGGAGCTTTGAATTTAAATCTGCCTTTATGATGGCCCTAGAAAATCTTTTCTGTGAGAACTGCATTATGAAAAGTGATACCCTTTGACACCAAATGCTGGTGATGAAGTGGAGCAACATTTCACTCTGCACTGCTGATGGGAATGAGACGTGACACGGCCACTTTAGAAGATAGTTGGGCAGGTTAAAACCAAACTACCCCTATTATGTGATCCAGGAAACACACTCCTGCACACAAACAAGGACATCTATAGAAACTTTATTTCAGTCCACCTTACTCCTGGGAAATGCATTCCAAGACCTCCAGTGGACACGTGAAACTATGGATAGTACTGAGATCTATTTGTACTCTATTTTCCCGTACATATATATCTGTGATTAATTTGTAAGTTAGACACAGTAAGAGATTGACAACAATCAAATAGAACAATTATAATAATATAGTCTAATAAGTTATGTGATTGTGGTCTCTCTTTCACTCTGTTATTTTACTTAACCTATTTTAGGACCCCCCATTATCTACTGTGGACAATTGAAACTATGGAAAGTGGAACAGTGGATAAGCTGGTGGGTACTATTGTATTGCCAAAACTTAGAAGCAACCAAGATGTTCTTCAGTAGGCAAATGAATAATTGAGAAACTTCCACATGATGGGATGTTACTCATGTGTATATGAGTAACTTTGAATGATGATGATGTGTCAATTTAGGTTCATCAGATGTAAAAATGTATAACTCTGGTATGAGTTCTTGAGGCTATGGGGGAGTCTACGGGTGTGCAGGAGCCAGGGGGTATACGAGAACGCTGATTTCCATTCAGTTTTGCTGTGAACCTAAATTTTTTCTAAAATCAAAATCTATTCCAAAATAGTTTTATCACTTTTGGAATTTACATGCTGCTTCAGACATTTTCAGCTTTTTCTATTTGTCAATTTTGGTGATAGAGTTTTGATTGTAAATAAATATTTACTTCATTTCAAAAAAGTGGTTAGTTTTTCAGCTTTGTTTTAAATATCAATGTGAAGCATAGGAAAATTAAAGTTTAAATTTTCATGTTATTTTATATGCTTACCACAGCTGCTGTCTTTTTACAAAAATAGTTATTGAAGTATAATTGATGTAGATTAAAAGCATACAAATAAATACGGCTTGATACATGTATATGTCTGATATATCATCCTAACAATGATGATAAATATGTTTTTACCCTGAAAGTTTTCCTCAAATGCTGTATTAATCCCTATGTTTCTTTTCTCCCTGGTCCCACTCAATTCTGGACAAAAACTGATGTGGTTTATGTCAGTACAGACTAGTTTGATTTTCTTGGGTTTTACTAAATAGAATTGTAAAGTATTCATTGATTTTTTTTGTGTGCAGTTTCTTTCACTCAGCATAACTACAGTAAAATATATTGATGTTATATATGCAAATAGTTAATTATATCTTATTATTAAATAGTATTATCTTGTTGAGTATGTTATAAATTGTTTACTCACATTTTGGTGAACAATTAGAATTATTTCCAGTTTTAGCATATTTCAAATAACTACAATCATCTGTGCACAAATATGTATGGATATATACATTTATTTTGAGTAAAATCCAGGAACAAAGTGGCTGAATCATATGGCTGATACATATTTAATTTTGTGAGAAAATGCCAAATTTTTTGCCAAGTATAACATTTTACACATCTACCAGTATTTTAGCAGTTACGGTTTCTCCATATTTTTAACAACACTTAGTATGGTCAGCCTTATTAAATTTAGTCATTCTAAACAGAATCTTGAATTCAATCTTGTTGCAGTTTTCATTTACTTTTTTTTTTTTTTTTTTTTTTTTTTTTTTTTTTTTTTTTTT